>NW_028301586.1:0-80530 GCF_042242905.1 Orbicella faveolata
AATAAAAAAGTGAATAAAAAAATAAAAAATAACCAAAGCGGCTAAAAAAAAAAAAACCCCAAAAATTCTAACTAAATAAGTCAATCGATTAATTAAAGCAACAAAAATGTTCGGCGTGGCTGGGATTTTCTTCCCGGCCCGAGTTCGAATCTCAATCGGGGGAGAAGTTATTCGACCCCCAAGCCGTTCGAGAATAACCCCTTTAATAACATATTGAGACTTGAACTTACGACCGCCAGATGCGACCCTGGATCAGCCGCGCGCAGCCCATCCCGCAGGACCACCTGGAAATCCCTTGGGTTGTTGCTAACAAATTAAGATGTGTATAGTACGTGCTGATATGCTAGTTTCCGGTTCCGCTTAGTCAAAGAGTGGGACTGTATTCTGCTAGTTATAGACCTGAGGCTAGAAACTCCAGGGTTATATATTCGTTACCGTCGTCAGCCAGAATTGCGCATTTTTCAGCCCAAATTGAGGCGTATTCGGACAGGATTCCAAACAGTTAGCAAGCCAAAAGGTAACGGTTGGAAATTTGAAACAGACATACACCTCAAAACTAATTGTAATTGCTGAGTATCGTTGGCGAATGCTGCTTGTCATTGCGCGCTTATTCAATTCAAAGATATCGCTATGTCTGCCAAGTTAAGCGGTAGCGCACAACTTAAGATTTGCTTACAGTTGGTGGACTCACTGCGAACGAGAACGGGTGTTTTCCTATGCGGTGTTTGCTACAATTTATCCATACACGATGTAGCTGAGCTGATCGGCCACTTCCCTCGAGGTCGCATAAAGCCCTCTACATCCTCAATCAACGAAATTTCAAGAAAACCAGCCAATATGTGTTCTGCGTAAGCCAGAGGTCGGCCCATGTTAATTGTTTATGTCGCTATTGGCCGCTGGAAAACCGAGTCATGGAATTGCTTGCTACTAACAAATCGTTTAGGCCCTGAACTGCCTCGGTCTTAAAACTCTTAACGGTCTGGAAAAGCAAAGCTTAGACTGAAAGCAAACAAGTCTCGATAACGCAGAAAATAAATCTGTTAGATGGACGGCAATACGGGAAACGTTTACCCGAAACATAAACAACGTAACAACAGCGACAACAAAATACAAACAAATTCCAAAAAATCCAAAAAATCCAAAAAATCAGTCAATCAGTTTAAGAAAAACACTTGCAACACCAAACAGGTTGGAAAAAAACGAAGAAGACGAAGAAATAAAAGAAAAAGAAATTTAAAAAAACTAAATCAATAAATCAATCAATAAATAAATAAATCAGTGAATAAAAAAAATAAAAAATAAACCAAAGCGGCTAAAAAAAAAAAAAACCCCAAAAATTCTAACTAAATAAGTCAATCGATTAATTAAAGCAACAAAAATGTTCGGCGTGGCTGGGATTTTCTTCCCGGCCCGAGTTCGAATCTCAATCGGGGGAGAAGTTATTCGACCCCCAAGCCGTTCGAGAATAACCCCTTTAATAACATATTGAGACTTGAACTTACGACCGCCAGATGCGACCCTGGATCAGCCGCGCGCAGCCCATCCCGCAGGACCACCTGGAAATCCCTTGGGTTGTTGCTAACAAATTAAGATGTGTATAGTACGTGCTGATATGCTAGTTTCCGGTTCCGCTTAGTCAAAGAGTGGGACTGTATTCTGCTAGTTATAGACCTGAGGCTAGAAACTCCAGGGTTATATATTCGTTACCGTCGTCAGCCAGAATTGCGCATTTTTCAGCCCAAATTGAGGCGTATTCGGACAGGATTCCAAACAGTTAGCAAGCCAAAAGGTAACGGTTGGAAATTTGAAAACAGACATACACCTGCAAAACTAATTGTAATTGCTGAGTATCGTTGGCGAATGCTGCTTGTCATTGCGCGCTTATTCAATTCAAAGATATCGCTATGTCTGCCAAGTTAAGCGGTAGCGCACAACTTAAGATTTGCTTACAGTTGGTGGACTCACTGCGAACGAGAACGGGTGTTTTCCTATGCGGTGTTTGCTACAATTTATCCATACACGATGTAGCTGAGCTGATCGGCCACTTCCCTCGAGGTCGCATAAAGCCCTCTACATCCTCAATCAACGAAATTTCAAGAAAACCAGCCAATATGTGTTCTGCGTAAGCCAGAGGTCGGCCCATGTTAATTGTTTATGTCGCTATTGGCCGCTGGAAAACCGAGTCATGGAATTGCTTGCTACTAACAAATCGTTTAGGCCCTGAACTGCCTCGGTCTTAAAACTCTTAACGGTCTGGAAAAGCAAAGCTTAGACTGAAAGCAAACAAGTCTCGATAACGCAGAAAATAAATCTGTTAGATGGACGGCAATACGGGAAACGTTTACCCGAAACATAAACAACGTAACAACAGCGACAACAAAATACAAACAAATTCCAAAAAATCCAAAAAATCCAAAAAATCAGTCAATCAGTTTAAGAAAAACACTTGCAACACCAAACAGGTTGGAAAAAAACGAAGAAGACGAAGAAATAAAAAGAAAAAGAAATTTAAAAAACTAAATCAATAAATCAATCAATAAATAAATAAATCAGTGAATAAAAAAAATAAAAAATAAACCAAAGCGGCTAAAAAAAAAAAAAACCCCAAAAATTCTAACTAAATAAGTCAATCGATTAATTAAAGCAACAAAAATGTTCGGCGTGGCTGGGATTTTCTTCCCGGCCCGAGTTCGAATCTCAATCGGGGGAGAAGTTATTCGACCCCCAAGCCGTTCGAGAATAACCCCTTTAATAACATATTGAGACTTGAACTTACGACCGCCAGATGCGACCCTGGATCAGCCGCGCGCAGCCCATCCCGCAGGACCACCTGGAAATCCCTTGGGTTGTTGCTAACAAATTAAGATGTGTATAGTACGTGCTGATATGCTAGTTTCCGGTTCCGCTTAGTCAAAGAGTGGGACTGTATTCTGCTAGTTATAGACCTGAGGCTAGAAACTCCAGGGTTATATATTCGTTACCGTCGTCAGCCAGAATTGCGCATTTTTCAGCCCAAATTGAGGCGTATTCGGACAGGATTCCAAACAGTTAGCAAGCCAAAAGGTAACGGTTGGAAATTTGAAAACAGACATACACCTCAAAACTAATTGTAATTGCTGAGTATCGTTGGCGAATGCTGCTTGTCATTGCGCGCTTATTCAATTCAAAGATATCGCTATGTCTGCCAAGTTAAGCGGTAGCGCACAACTTAAGATTTGCTTACAGTTGGTGGACTCACTGCGAACGAGAACGGGTGTTTTCCTATGCGGTGTTTGCTACAATTTATCCATACACGATGTAGCTGAGCTGATCGGCCACTTCCCTCGAGGTCGCATAAAGCCCTCTACATCCTCAATCAACGAAATTTCAAGAAAACCAGCCAATATGTGTTCTGCGTAAGCCAGAGGTCGGCCCATGTTAATTGTTTATGTCGCTATTGGCCGCTGGAAAACCGAGTCATGGAATTGCTTGCTACTAACAAATCGTTTAGGCCCTGAACTGCCTCGGTCTTAAAACTCTTAACGGTCTGGAAAAGCAAAGCTTAGACTGAAAGCAAACAAGTCTCGATAACGCAGAAAATAAATCTGTTAGATGGACGGCAATACGGGAAACGTTTACCCGAAACATAAACAACGTAACAACAGCGACAACAAAATACAAACAAATTCCAAAAATCCAAAAAATCCAAAAAATCAGTCAATCAGTTTAAGAAAAACACTTGCAACACCAAACAGGTTGGAAAAAAACGAAGAAGACGAAGAAATAAAAAGAAAAAGAAATTTAAAAAAACTAAATCAATAAATCAATCAATAAATAAATAAATCAGTGAATAAAAAAAATAAAAAATAAACCAAAGCGGCTAAAAAAAAAAAAAACCCAAAAATTCTAACTAAATAAGTCAATCGATTAATTAAAGCAACAAAAATGTTCGGCGTGGCTGGGATTTTCTTCCCGGCCCGAGTTCGAATCTCAATCGGGGGAGAAGTTATTCGACCCCCAAGCCGTTCGAGAATAACCCCTTTAATAACATATTGAGACTTGAA
The DNA here is from genome assembly GCF_042242905.1 of Orbicella faveolata. NCBI lineage: Eukaryota > Metazoa > Cnidaria > Anthozoa > Scleractinia > Merulinidae > Orbicella > Orbicella faveolata. The sequence goes on from NW_028301586.1 coordinate 4,044, forward strand.
CTTACGACCGCCAGATGCGACCCTGGATCAGCCGCGCGCAGCCATCCCGCAGGACCACCTGGAAATCCCTTGGGTTGTTGCTAACAAATTAAGATGTGTATAGTACGTGCTGATATGCTAGTTTCCGGTTCCGCTTAGTCAAAGAGTGGGACTGTATTCTGCTAGTTATAGACCTGAGGCTAGAAACTCCAGGGTTATATATTCGTTACCGTCGTCAGCCAGAATTGCGCATTTTTCAGCCCAAATTGAGGCGTATTCGGACAGGATTCCAAACAGTTAGCAAGCCAAAAGGTAACGGTTGGAAATTTGAAAACAGACATACACCTCAAAACTAATTGTAATTGCTGAGTATCGTTGGCGAATGCTGCTTGTCATTGCGCGCTTATTCAATTCAAAGATATCGCTATGTCTGCCAAGTTAAGCGGTAGCGCACAACTTAAGATTTGCTTACAGTTGGTGGACTCACTGCGAACGAGAACGGGTGTTTTCCTATGCGGTGTTTGCTACAATTTATCCATACACGATGTAGCTGAGCTGATCGGCCACTTCCCTCGAGGTCGCATAAAGCCCTCTACATCCTCAATCAACGAAATTTCAAGAAAACCAGCCAATATGTTGTTCTGCGTAAGCCAGAGGTCGGCCATGTTAATTGTTTATGTCGCTATTGGCCGCTGGAAAACCGAGTCATGGAATTGCTTGCTACTAACAAATCGTTTAGGCCCTGAACTGCCTCGGTCTTAAAACTCTTAACGGTCTGGAAAAGCAAAGCTTAGACTGAAAGCAAACAAGTCTCGATAACGCAGAAAATAAATCTGTTAGATGGACGGCAATACGGGAAACGTTTACCCGAAACATAAACAACGTAACAACAGCGACAACAAAATACAAACAAATTCCAAAAAATCCAAAAAATCCAAAAATCAGTCAATCAGTTTAAGAAAAACACTTGCAACACCAAACAGGTTGGAAAAAAACGAAGAAGACGAAGAAATAAAAAGAAAAAGAAATTTAAAAAAACTAAATCAATAAATCAATCAATAAATAAATAAATCAGTGAATAAAAAAAATAATAAACCAAAGCGGCTAAAAAAAAAAAAAACCCCAAAAATTCTAACTAAATAAGTCAATCGATTAATTAAAGCAACAAAAATGTTCGGCGTGGCTGGGATTTTCTTCCCGGCCCGAGTTCGAATCTCAATCGGGGGAGAAGTTATTCGACCCCCAAGCCGTTCGAGAATAACCCCTTTAATAACATATTGAGACTTGAACTTACGACCGCCAGATGCGACCCTGGATCAGCCGCGCGCAGCCCATCCCGCAGGACCACCTGGAAATCCCTTGGGTTGTTGCTAACAAATTAAGATGTGTATAGTACGTGCTGATATGCTAGTTTCCGGTTCCGCTTAGTCAAAGAGTGGGACTGTATTCTGCTAGTTATAGACCTGAGGCTAGAAACTCCAGGGTTATATATTCGTTACCGTCGTCAGCCAGAATTGCGCATTTTTCAGCCCAAATTGAGGCGTATTCGGACAGGATTCCAAACAGTTAGCAAGCCAAAAGGTAACGGTTGGAAATTTGAAAACAGACATACACCTCAAAACTAATTGTAATTGCTGAGTATCGTTGGCGAATGCTGCTTGTCATTGCGCGCTTATTCAATTCAAAGATATCGCTATGTCTGCCAAGTTAAGCGGTAGCGCACAACTTAAGATTTGCTTACAGTTGGTGGACTCACTGCGAACGAGAACGGGTGTTTTCCTATGCGGTGTTTGCTACAATTTATCCATACACGATGTAGCTGAGCTGATCGGCCACTTCCCTCGAGGTCGCATAAAGCCCTCTACATCCTCAATCAACGAAATTTCAAGAAAACCAGCCAATATGTGTTCTGCGTAAGCCAGAGGTCGGCCCATGTTAATTGTTTATGTCGCTATTGGCCGCTGGAAAACCGAGTCATGGAATTGCTTGCTACTAACAAATCGTTTAGGCCTGAACTGCCTCGGTCTTAAAACTCTTAACGGTCTGGAAAAGCAAAGCTTAGACTGAAAGCAAACAAGTCTCGATAACGCAGAAAATAAATCTGTTAGATGGACGGCAATACGGGAAACGTTTACCCGAAACATAAACAACGTAACAACAGCGACAACAAAATACAAACAAATTCCAAAAAATCCAAAAAATCCAAAAAATCAGTCAATCAGTTTAAGAAAAACACTTGCAACACCAAACAGGTTGGAAAAAAACGAAGAAGACGAAGAAATAAAAAGAAAAAGAAATTTAAAAAAAACTAAATCAATAAATCAATCAATAAATAAATAAATCAGTGAATAAAAAAAATAAAAAATAAACCAAAGCGGCTAAAAAAAAAAAAAAACCCCAAAAATTCTAACTAAATAAGTCAATCGATTAATTAAAGCAACAAAAATGTTCGGCGTGGCTGGGATTTTCTTCCCGGCCCGAGTTCGAATCTCAATCGGGGGAGAAGTTATTCGACCCCCAAGCCGTTCGAGAATAACCCCTTTAATAACATATTGAGACTTGAACTTACGACCGCCAGATGCGACCCTGGATCAGCCGCGCGCAGCCCATCCCGCAGGACCACCTGGAAATCCCTTGGGTTGTTGCTAACAAATTAAGATGTGTATAGTACGTGCTGATATGCTAGTTTCCGGTTCCGCTTAGTCAAAGAGTGGGACTGTATTCTGCTAGTTATAGACCTGAGGCTAGAAACTCCAGGGTTATATATTCGTTACCGTCGTCAGCCAGAATTGCGCATTTTTCAGCCCAAATTGAGGCGTATTCGGACAGGATTCCAAACAGTTAGCAAGCCAAAAGGTAACGGTTGGAAATTTGAAAACAGACATACACCTCAAAACTAATTGTAATTGCTGAGTATCGTTGGCGAATGCTGCTTGTCATTGCGCGCTTATTCAATTCAAAGATATCGCTATGTCTGCCAAGTTAAGCGGTAGCGCACAACTTAAGATTTGCTTACAGTTGGTGGACTCACTGCGAACGAGAACGGGTGTTTTCCTATGCGGTGTTTGCTACAATTTATCCATACACGATGTAGCTGAGCTGATCGGCCACTTCCCTCGAGGTCGCATAAAGCCCTCTACATCCTCAATCAACGAAATTTCAAGAAAACCAGCCAATATGTGTTCTGCGTAAGCCAGAGGTCGGCCCATGTTAATTGTTTATGTCGCTATTGGCCGCTGGAAAACCGAGTCATGGAATTGCTTGCTACTAACAAATCGTTTAGGCCCTGAACTGCCTCGTCTTAAAACTCTTAACGGTCTGGAAAAGCAAAGCTTAGACTGAAAGCAAACAAGTCTCGATAACGCAGAAAATAAATCTGTTAGATGGACGGCAATACGGGAAACGTTTACCCGAAACATAAACAACGTAACAACAGCGACAACAAAATACAAACAAATTCCAAAAAATCCAAAAAATCCAAAAAATCAGTCAATCAGTTTAAGAAAAACACTTGCAACACCAAACAGGTTGGAAAAAAACGAAGAAGACGAAGAAATAAAAAGAAAAAGAAATTTAAAAAAACTAAATCAATAAATCAATCAATAAATAAATAAATCAGTGAATAAAAAAAATAAAAAATAAACCAAAGCGGCTAAAAAAAAAAAAAACCCCAAAAATTCTAACTAAATAAGTCAATCGATTAATTAAAGCAACAAAAATGTTCGGCGTGGCTGGGATTTTCTTCCCGGCCCGAGTTCGAATCTCAATCGGGGGAGAAGTTATTCGACCCCCAAGCCGTTCGAGAATAACCCCTTTAATAACATATTGAGACTTGAACTTACGACCGCCAGATGCGACCCTGGATCAGCCGCGCGCAGCCCATCCCGCAGGACCACCTGGAAATCCCTTGGGTTGTTGCTAACAAATTAAGATGTGTATAGTACGTGCTGATATGCTAGTTTCCGGTTCCGCTTAGTCAAAGAGTGGGACTGTATTCTGCTAGTTATAGACCTGAGGCTAGAAACTCCAGGGTTATATATTCGTTACCGTCGTCAGCCAGAATTGCGCATTTTTCAGCCCAAATTGAGGCGTATTCGGACAGGATTCCAAACAGTTAGCAAGCCAAAAGGTAACGGTTGGAAATTTGAAAACAGACATACACCTCAAAACTAATTGTAATTGCTGAGTATCGTTGGCGAATGCTGCTTGTCATTGCGCGCTTATTCAATTCAAAGATATCGCTATGTCTGCCAAGTTAAGCGGTAGCGCACAACTTAAGATTTGCTTACAGTTGGTGGACTCACTGCGAACGAGAACGGGTGTTTTCCTATGCGGTGTTTGCTACAATTTATCCATACACGATGTAGCTGAGCTGATCGGCCACTTCCCTCGAGGTCGCATAAAGCCCTCTACATCCTCAATCAACGAAATTTCAAGAAAACCAGCCAATATGTGTTCTGCGTAAGCCAGAGGTCGGCCCATGTTAATTGTTTATGTCGCTATTGGCCGCTGGAAAACCGAGTCATGGAATTGCTTGCTACTAACAAATCGTTTAGGCCCTGAACTGCCTCGGTCTTAAAACTCTTAACGGTCTGGAAAAGCAAAGCTTAGACTGAAAGCAAACAAGTCTCGATAACGCAGAAAATAAATCTGTTAGATGGACGGCAATACGGGAAACGTTTACCCGAAACATAAACAACGTAACAACAGCGACAACAAAATACAAACAAATTCCAAAAAATCCAAAAAATCCAAAAAATCAGTCAATCAGTTTAAGAAAAACACTTGCAACACCAAACAGGTTGGAAAAAAACGAAGAAGACGAAGAAATAAAAAGAAAAAGAAATTTAAAAAAACTAAATCAATAAATCAATCAATAAATAAATAAATCAGTGAATAAAAAAAATAAAAAATAAACCAAAGCGGCTAAAAAAAAAAAAAACCCCAAAAATTCTAACTAAATAAGTCAATCGATTAATTAAAGCAACAAAAATGTTCGGCGTGGCTGGGATTTTCTTCCCGGCCCGAGTTCGAATCTCAATCGGGGGAGAAGTTATTCGACCCCCAAGCCGTTCGAGAATAACCCCTTTAATAACATATTGAGACTTGAACTTACGACCGCCAGATGCGACCCTGGATCAGCCGCGCGCAGCCCATCCCGCAGGACCACCTGGAAATCCCTTGGGTTGTTGCTAACAAATTAAGATGTGTATAGTACGTGCTGATATGCTAGTTTCCGGTTCCGCTTAGTCAAAGAGTGGGACTGTATTCTGCTAGTTATAGACCTGAGGCTAGAAACTCCAGGGTTATATATTCGTTACCGTCGTCAGCCAGAATTGCGCATTTTTCAGCCCAAATTGAGGCGTATTCGGACAGGATTCCAAACAGTTAGCAAGCCAAAAGGTAACGGTTGGAAATTTGAAAACAGACATACACCTCAAAACTAATTGTAATTGCTGAGTATCGTTGGCGAATGCTGCTTGTCATTGCGCGCTTATTCAATTCAAAGATATCGCTATGTCTGCCAAGTTAAGCGGTAGCGCACAACTTAAGATTTGCTTACAGTTGGTGGACTCACTGCGAACGAGAACGGGTGTTTTCCTATGCGGTGTTTGCTACAATTTATCCATACACGATGTAGCTGAGCTGATCGGCCACTTCCCTCGAGGTCGCATAAAGCCCTCTACATCCTCAATCAACGAAATTTCAAGAAAACCAGCCAATATGTGTTCTGCGTAAGCCAGAGGTCGGCCCATGTTAATTGTTTATGTCGCTATTGGCCGCTGGAAAACCGAGTCATGGAATTGCTTGCTACTAACAAATCGTTTAGGCCCTGAACTGCCTCGGTCTTAAAACTCTTAACGGTCTGGAAAAGCAAAGCTTAGACTGAAAGCAAACAAGTCTCGATAACGCAGAAAATAAATCTGTTAGATGGACGGCAATACGGGAAACGTTTACCCGAAACATAAACAACGTAACAACAGCGACAACAAAATACAAACAAATTCCAAAAAATCCAAAAAATCCAAAAAATCAGTCAATCAGTTTAAGAAAAACACTTGCAACACCAAACAGGTTGGAAAAAAACGAAGAAGACGAAGAAATAAAAAGAAAAAGAAATTTAAAAAAACTAAATCAATAAATCAATCAATAAATAAATAAATCAGTGAATAAAAAAAATAAAAAATAAACCAAAGCGGCTAAAAAAAAAAAAAACCCCAAAAATTCTAACTAAATAAGTCAATCGATTAATTAAAGCAACAAAAATGTTCGGCGTGGCTGGGATTTTCTTCCCGGCCCGAGTTCGAATCTCAATCGGGGGAGAAGTTATTCGACCCCCAAGCCGTTCGAGAATAACCCCTTTAATAACATATTGAGACTTGAACTTACGACCGCCAGATGCGACCCTGGATCAGCCGCGCGCAGCCCATCCCGCAGGACCACCTGGAAATCCCTTGGGTTGTTGCTAACAAATTAAGATGTGTATAGTACGTGCTGATATGCTAGTTTCCGGTTCCGCTTAGTCAAAGAGTGGGACTGTATTCTGCTAGTTATAGACCTGAGGCTAGAAACTCCAGGGTTATATATTCGTTACCGTCGTCAGCCAGAATTGCGCATTTTTCAGCCCAAATTGAGGCGTATTCGGACAGGATTCCAAACAGTTAGCAAGCCAAAAGGTAACGGTTGGAAATTTGAAAACAGACATACACCTCAAAACTAATTGTAATTGCTGAGTATCGTTGGCGAATGCTGCTTGTCATTGCGCGCTTATTCAATTCAAAGATATCGCTATGTCTGCCAAGTTAAGCGGTAGCGCACAACTTAAGATTTGCTTACAGTTGGTGGACTCACTGCGAACGAGAACGGGTGTTTTCCTATGCGGTGTTTGCTACAATTTATCCATACACGATGTAGCTGAGCTGATCGGCCACTTCCCTCGAGGTCGCATAAAGCCCTCTACATCCTCAATCAACGAAATTTCAAGAAAACCAGCCAATATGTGTTCTGCGTAAGCCAGAGGTCGGCCCATGTTAATTGTTTATGTCGCTATTGGCCGCTGGAAAACCGAGTCATGGAATTGCTTGCTACTAACAAATCGTTTAGGCCCTGAACTGCCTCGGTCTTAAAACTCTTAACGGTCTGGAAAAGCAAAGCTTAGACTGAAAGCAAACAAGTCTCGATAACGCAGAAAATAAATCTGTTAGATGGACGGCAATACGGGAAACGTTTACCCGAAACATAAACAACGTAACAACAGCGACAACAAAATACAAACAAATTCCAAAAAATCCAAAAAATCCAAAAAATCAGTCAATCAGTTTAAGAAAAACACTTGCAACACCAAACAGGTTGGAAAAAAACGAAGAAGACGAAGAAATAAAAAGAAAAAGAAATTTAAAAAAACTAAATCAATAAATCAATCAATAAATAAATAAATCAGTGAATAAAAAAAATAAAAAATAAACCAAAGCGGCTAAAAAAAAAAAAAACCCCAAAAATTCTAACTAAATAAGTCAATCGATTAATTAAAGCAACAAAAATGTTCGGCGTGGCTGGGATTTTCTTCCCGGCCCGAGTTCGAATCTCAATCGGGGGAGAAGTTATTCGACCCCCAAGCCGTTCGAGAATAACCCCTTTAATAACATATTGAGACTTGAACTTACGACCGCCAGATGCGACCCTGGATCAGCCGCGCGCAGCCCATCCCGCAGGACCACCTGGAAATCCCTTGGGTTGTTGCTAACAAATTAAGATGTGTATAGTACGTGCTGATATGCTAGTTTCCGGTTCCGCTTAGTCAAAGAGTGGGACTGTATTCTGCTAGTTATAGACCTGAGGCTAGAAACTCCAGGGTTATATATTCGTTACCGTCGTCAGCCAGAATTGCGCATTTTTCAGCCCAAATTGAGGCGTATTCGGACAGGATTCCAAACAGTTAGCAAGCCAAAAGGTAACGGTTGGAAATTTGAAAACAGACATACACCTCAAAACTAATTGTAATTGCTGAGTATCGTTGGCGAATGCTGCTTGTCATTGCGCGCTTATTCAATTCAAAGATATCGCTATGTCTGCCAAGTTAAGCGGTAGCGCACAACTTAAGATTTGCTTACAGTTGGTGGACTCACTGCGAACGAGAACGGGTGTTTTCCTATGCGGTGTTTGCTACAATTTATCCATACACGATGTAGCTGAGCTGATCGGCCACTTCCCTCGAGGTCGCATAAAGCCCTCTACATCCTCAATCAACGAAATTTCAAGAAAACCAGCCAATATGTGTTCTGCGTAAGCCAGAGGTCGGCCCATGTTAATTGTTTATGTCGCTATTGGCCGCTGGAAAACCGAGTCATGGAATTGCTTGCTACTAACAAATCGTTTAGGCCCTGAACTGCCTCGGTCTTAAAACTCTTAACGGTCTGGAAAAGCAAAGCTTAGACTGAAAGCAAACAAGTCTCGATAACGCAGAAAATAAATCTGTTAGATGGACGGCAATACGGGAAACGTTTACCCGAAACATAAACAACGTAACAACAGCGACAACAAAATACAAACAAATTCCAAAAAATCCAAAAAATCCAAAAAATCAGTCAATCAGTTTAAGAAAAACACTTGCAACACCAAACAGGTTGGAAAAAAACGAAGAAGACGAAGAAATAAAAAGAAAAAGAAATTTAAAAAAACTAAATCAATAAATCAATCAATAAATAAATAAATCAGTGAATAAAAAAAATAAAAAATAAACCAAAGCGGCTAAAAAAAAAAAAACCCCAAAAATTCTAACTAAATAAGTCAATCGATTAATTAAAGCAACAAAAATGTTCGGCGTGGCTGGGATTTTCTTCCCGGCCCGAGTTCGAATCTCAATCGGGGGAGAAGTTATTCGACCCCCAAGCCGTTCGAGAATAACCCCTTTAATAACATATTGAGACTTGAACTTACGACCGCCAGATGCGACCCTGGATCAGCCGCGCGCAGCCCATCCCGCAGGACCACCTGGAAATCCCTTGGGTTGTTGCTAACAAATTAAGATGTGTATAGTACGTGCTGATATGCTAGTTTCCGGTTCCGCTTAGTCAAAGAGTGGGACTGTATTCTGCTAGTTATAGACCTGAGGCTAGAAACTCCAGGGTTATATATTCGTTACCGTCGTCAGCCAGAATTGCGCATTTTTCAGCCCAAATTGAGGCGTATTCGGACAGGATTCCAAACAGTTAGCAAGCCAAAAGGTAACGGTTGGAAATTTGAAAACAGACATACACCTCAAAACTAATTGTAATTGCTGAGTATCGTTGGCGAATGCTGCTTGTCATTGCGCGCTTATTCAATTCAAAGATATCGCTATGTCTGCCAAGTTAAGCGGTAGCGCACAACTTAAGATTTGCTTACAGTTGGTGGACTCACTGCGAACGAGAACGGGTGTTTTCCTATGCGGTGTTTGCTACAATTTATCCATACACGATGTAGCTGAGCTGATCGGCCACTTCCCTCGAGGTCGCATAAAGCCCTCTACATCCTCAATCAACGAAATTTCAAGAAAACCAGCCAATATGTGTTCTGCGTAAGCCAGAGGTCGGCCCATGTTAATTGTTTATGTCGCTATTGGCCGCTGGAAAACCGAGTCATGGAATTGCTTGCTACTAACAAATCGTTTAGGCCCTGAACTGCCTCGGTCTTAAAACTCTTAACGGTCTGGAAAAGCAAAGCTTAGACTGAAAGCAAACAAGTCTCGATAACGCAGAAAATAAATCTGTTAGATGGACGGCAATACGGGAAACGTTTACCCGAAACATAAACAACGTAACAACAGCGACAACAAAATACAAACAAATTCCAAAAAATCCAAAAAATCCAAAAAATCAGTCAATCAGTTTAAGAAAAACACTTGCAACACCAAACAGGTTGGAAAAAAACGAAGAAGACGAAGAAATAAAAAGAAAAAGAAATTTAAAAAAACTAAATCAATAAATCAATCAATAAATAAATAAATCAGTGAATAAAAAAAATAAAAAATAAACCAAAGCGGCTAAAAAAAAAAAAAACCCCAAAAATTCTAACTAAATAAGTCAATCGATTAATTAAAGCAACAAAAATGTTCGGCGTGGCTGGGATTTTCTTCCCGGCCCGAGTTCGAATCTCAATCGGGGGAGAAGTTATTCGACCCCCAAGCCGTTCGAGAATAACCCCTTTAATAACATATTGAGACTTGAACTTACGACCGCCAGATGCGACCCTGGATCAGCCGCGCGCAGCCCATCCCGCAGGACCACCTGGAAATCCCTTGGGTTGTTGCTAACAAATTAAGATGTGTATAGTACGTGCTGATATGCTAGTTTCCGGTTCCGCTTAGTCAAAGAGTGGGACTGTATTCTGCTAGTTATAGACCTGAGGCTAGAAACTCCAGGGTTATATATTCGTTACCGTCGTCAGCCAGAATTGCGCATTTTTCAGCCCAAATTGAGGCGTATTCGGACAGGATTCCAAACAGTTAGCAAGCCAAAAGGTAACGGTTGGAAATTTGAAAACAGACATACACCTCAAAACTAATTGTAATTGCTGAGTATCGTTGGCGAATGCTGCTTGTCATTGCGCGCTTATTCAATTCAAAGATATCGCTATGTCTGCCAAGTTAAGCGGTAGCGCACAACTTAAGATTTGCTTACAGTTGGTGGACTCACTGCGAACGAGAACGGGTGTTTTCCTATGCGGTGTTTGCTACAATTTATCCATACACGATGTAGCTGAGCTGATCGGCCACTTCCCTCGAGGTCGCATAAAGCCCTCTACATCCTCAATCAACGAAATTTCAAGAAAACCAGCCAATATGTGTTCTGCGTAAGCCAGAGGTCGGCCCATGTTAATTGTTTATGTCGCTATTGGCCGCTGGAAAACCGAGTCATGGAATTGCTTGCTACTAACAAATCGTTTAGGCCCTGAACTGCCTCGGTCTTAAAACTCTTAACGGTCTGGAAAAGCAAAGCTTAGACTGAAAGCAAACAAGTCTCGATAACGCAGAAAATAAATCTGTTAGATGGACGGCAATACGGGAAACGTTTACCCGAAACATAAACAACGTAACAACAGCGACAACAAAATACAAACAAATTCCAAAAAATCCAAAAAATCCAAAAAATCAGTCAATCAGTTTAAGAAAAACACTTGCAACACCAAACAGGTTGGAAAAAAACGAAGAAGACGAAGAAATAAAAAGAAAAAGAAATTTAAAAAAACTAAATCAATAAATCAATCAATAAATAAATAAATCAGTGAATAAAAAAAATAAAAAATAAACCAAAGCGGCTAAAAAAAAAAAAAACCCCAAAAATTCTAACTAAATAAGTCAATCGATTAATTAAAGCAACAAAAATGTTCGGCGTGGCTGGGATTTTCTTCCCGGCCCGAGTTCGAATCTCAATCGGGGGAGAAGTTATTCGACCCCCAAGCCGTTCGAGAATAACCCCTTTAATAACATATTGAGACTTGAACTTACGACCGCCAGATGCGACCCTGGATCAGCCGCGCGCAGCCCATCCCGCAGGACCACCTGGAAATCCCTTGGGTTGTTGCTAACAAATTAAGATGTGTATAGTACGTGCTGATATGCTAGTTTCCGGTTCCGCTTAGTCAAAGAGTGGGACTGTATTCTGCTAGTTATAGACCTGAGGCTAGAAACTCCAGGGTTATATATTCGTTACCGTCGTCAGCCAGAATTGCGCATTTTTCAGCCCAAATTGAGGCGTATTCGGACAGGATTCCAAACAGTTAGCAAGCCAAAAGGTAACGGTTGGAAATTTGAAAACAGACATACACCTCAAAACTAATTGTAATTGCTGAGTATCGTTGGCGAATGCTGCTTGTCATTGCGCGCTTATTCAATTCAAAGATATCGCTATGTCTGCCAAGTTAAGCGGTAGCGCACAACTTAAGATTTGCTTACAGTTGGTGGACTCACTGCGAACGAGAACGGGTGTTTTCCTATGCGGTGTTTGCTACAATTTATCCATACACGATGTAGCTGAGCTGATCGGCCACTTCCCTCGAGGTCGCATAAAGCCCTCTACATCCTCAATCAACGAAATTTCAAGAAAACCAGCCAATATGTGTTCTGCGTAAGCCAGAGGTCGGCCCATGTTAATTGTTTATGTCGCTATTGGCCGCTGGAAAACCGAGTCATGGAATTGCTTGCTACTAACAAATCGTTTAGGCCCTGAACTGCCTCGGTCTTAAAACTCTTAACGGTCTGGAAAAGCAAAGCTTAGACTGAAAGCAAACAAGTCTCGATAACGCAGAAAATAAATCTGTTAGATGGACGGCAATACGGGAAACGTTTACCCGAAACATAAACAACGTAACAACAGCGACAACAAAATACAAACAAATTCCAAAAAATCCAAAAAATCCAAAAAATCAGTCAATCAGTTTAAGAAAAACACTTGCAACACCAAACAGGTTGGAAAAAAACGAAGAAGACGAAGAAATAAAAAGAAAAAGAAATTTAAAAAAACTAAATCAATAAATCAATCAATAAATAAATAAATCAGTGAATAAAAAAAATAAAAAATAAACCAAAGCGGCTAAAAAAAAAAAAAACCCCAAAAATTCTAACTAAATAAGTCAATCGATTAATTAAAGCAACAAAAATGTTCGGCGTGGCTGGGATTTTCTTCCCGGCCCGAGTTCGAATCTCAATCGGGGGAGAAGTTATTCGACCCCCAAGCCGTTCGAGAATAACCCCTTTAATAACATATTGAGACTTGAACTTACGACCGCCAGATGCGACCCTGGATCAGCCGCGCGCAGCCCATCCCGCAGGACCACCTGGAAATCCCTTGGGTTGTTGCTAACAAATTAAGATGTGTATAGTACGTGCTGATATGCTAGTTTCCGGTTCCGCTTAGTCAAAGAGTGGGACTGTATTCTGCTAGTTATAGACCTGAGGCTAGAAACTCCAGGGTTATATATTCGTTACCGTCGTCAGCCAGAATTGCGCATTTTTCAGCCCAAATTGAGGCGTATTCGGACAGGATTCCAAACAGTTAGCAAGCCAAAAGGTAACGGTTGGAAATTTGAAAACAGACATACACCTCAAAACTAATTGTAATTGCTGAGTATCGTTGGCGAATGCTGCTTGTCATTGCGCGCTTATTCAATTCAAAGATATCGCTATGTCTGCCAAGTTAAGCGGTAGCGCACAACTTAAGATTTGCTTACAGTTGGTGGACTCACTGCGAACGAGAACGGGTGTTTTCCTATGCGGTGTTTGCTACAATTTATCCATACACGATGTAGCTGAGCTGATCGGCCACTTCCCTCGAGGTCGCATAAAGCCCTCTACATCCTCAATCAACGAAATTTCAAGAAAACCAGCCAATATGTGTTCTGCGTAAGCCAGAGGTCGGCCCATGTTAATTGTTTATGTCGCTATTGGCCGCTGGAAAACCGAGTCATGGAATTGCTTGCTACTAACAAATCGTTTAGGCCCTGAACTGCCTCGGTCTTAAAACTCTTAACGGTCTGGAAAAGCAAAGCTTAGACTGAAAGCAAACAAGTCTCGATAACGCAGAAAATAAATCTGTTAGATGGACGGCAATACGGGAAACGTTTACCCGAAACATAAACAACGTAACAACAGCGACAACAAAATACAAACAAATTCCAAAAAATCCAAAAAATCCAAAAAATCAGTCAATCAGTTTAAGAAAAACACTTGCAACACCAAACAGGTTGGAAAAAAACGAAGAAGACGAAGAAATAAAAAGAAAAAGAAATTTAAAAAAACTAAATCAATAAATCAATCAATAAATAAATAAATCAGTGAATAAAAAAAATAAAAAATAAACCAAAGCGGCTAAAAAAAAAAAAAACCCCAAAAATTCTAACTAAATAAGTCAATCGATTAATTAAAGCAACAAAAATGTTCGGCGTGGCTGGGATTTTCTTCCCGGCCCGAGTTCGAATCTCAATCGGGGGAGAAGTTATTCGACCCCCAAGCCGTTCGAGAATAACCCCTTTAATAACATATTGAGACTTGAACTTACGACCGCCAGATGCGACCCTGGATCAGCCGCGCGCAGCCCATCCCGCAGGACCACCTGGAAATCCCTTGGGTTGTTGCTAACAAATTAAGATGTGTATAGTACGTGCTGATATGCTAGTTTCCGGTTCCGCTTAGTCAAAGAGTGGGACTGTATTCTGCTAGTTATAGACCTGAGGCTAGAAACTCCAGGGTTATATATTCGTTACCGTCGTCAGCCAGAATTGCGCATTTTTCAGCCCAAATTGAGGCGTATTCGGACAGGATTCCAAACAGTTAGCAAGCCAAAAGGTAACGGTTGGAAATTTGAAAACAGACATACACCTCAAAACTAATTGTAATTGCTGAGTATCGTTGGCGAATGCTGCTTGTCATTGCGCGCTTATTCAATTCAAAGATATCGCTATGTCTGCCAAGTTAAGCGGTAGCGCACAACTTAAGATTTGCTTACAGTTGGTGGACTCACTGCGAACGAGAACGGGTGTTTTCCTATGCGGTGTTTGCTACAATTTATCCATACACGATGTAGCTGAGCTGATCGGCCACTTCCCTCGAGGTCGCATAAAGCCCTCTACATCCTCAATCAACGAAATTTCAAGAAAACCAGCCAATATGTGTTCTGCGTAAGCCAGAGGTCGGCCCATGTTAATTGTTTATGTCGCTATTGGCCGCTGGAAAACCGAGTCATGGAATTGCTTGCTACTAACAAATCGTTTAGGCCCTGAACTGCCTCGGTCTTAAAACTCTTAACGGTCTGGAAAAGCAAAGCTTAGACTGAAAGCAAACAAGTCTCGATAACGCAGAAAATAAATCTGTTAGATGGACGGCAATACGGGAAACGTTTACCCGAAACATAAACAACGTAACAACAGCGACAACAAAATACAAACAAATTCCAAAAAATCCAAAAAATCCAAAAAATCAGTCAATCAGTTTAAGAAAAACACTTGCAACACCAAACAGGTTGGAAAAAAACGAAGAAGACGAAGAAATAAAAAGAAAAAGAAATTTAAAAAAACTAAATCAATAAATCAATCAATAAATAAATAAATCAGTGAATAAAAAAAATAAAAAATAAACCAAAGCGGCTAAAAAAAAAAAAAACCCCAAAAATTCTAACTAAATAAGTCAATCGATTAATTAAAGCAACAAAAATGTTCGGCGTGGCTGGGATTTTCTTCCCGGCCCGAGTTCGAATCTCAATCGGGGGAGAAGTTATTCGACCCCCAAGCCGTTCGAGAATAACCCCTTTAATAACATATTGAGACTTGAACTTACGACCGCCAGATGCGACCCTGGATCAGCCGCGCGCAGCCCATCCCGCAGGACCACCTGGAAATCCCTTGGGTTGTTGCTAACAAATTAAGATGTGTATAGTACGTGCTGATATGCTAGTTTCCGGTTCCGCTTAGTCAAAGAGTGGGACTGTATTCTGCTAGTTATAGACCTGAGGCTAGAAACTCCAGGGTTATATATTCGTTACCGTCGTCAGCCAGAATTGCGCATTTTTCAGCCCAAATTGAGGCGTATTCGGACAGGATTCCAAACAGTTAGCAAGCCAAAAGGTAACGGTTGGAAATTTGAAAACAGACATACACCTCAAAACTAATTGTAATTGCTGAGTATCGTTGGCGAATGCTGCTTGTCATTGCGCGCTTATTCAATTCAAAGATATCGCTATGTCTGCCAAGTTAAGCGGTAGCGCACAACTTAAGATTTGCTTACAGTTGGTGGACTCACTGCGAACGAGAACGGGTGTTTTCCTATGCGGTGTTTGCTACAATTTATCCATACACGATGTAGCTGAGCTGATCGGCCACTTCCCTCGAGGTCGCATAAAGCCCTCTACATCCTCAATCAACGAAATTTCAAGAAAACCAGCCAATATGTGTTCTGCGTAAGCCAGAGGTCGGCCCATGTTAATTGTTTATGTCGCTATTGGCCGCTGGAAAACCGAGTCATGGAATTGCTTGCTACTAACAAATCGTTTAGGCCCTGAACTGCCTCGGTCTTAAAACTCTTAACGGTCTGGAAAAGCAAAGCTTAGACTGAAAGCAAACAAGTCTCGATAACGCAGAAAATAAATCTGTTAGATGGACGGCAATACGGGAAACGTTTACCCGAAACATAAACAACGTAACAACAGCGACAACAAAATACAAACAAATTCCAAAAAATCCAAAAAATCCAAAAAATCAGTCAATCAGTTTAAGAAAAACACTTGCAACACCAAACAGGTTGGAAAAAAACGAAGAAGACGAAGAAATAAAAAGAAAAAGAAATTTAAAAAAACTAAATCAATAAATCAATCAATAAATAAATAAATCAGTGAATAAAAAAAATAAAAAATAAACCAAAGCGGCTAAAAAAAAAAAAAACCCCAAAAATTCTAACTAAATAAGTCAATCGATTAATTAAAGCAACAAAAATGTTCGGCGTGGCTGGGATTTTCTTCCCGGCCCGAGTTCGAATCTCAATCGGGGGAGAAGTTATTCGACCCCCAAGCCGTTCGAGAATAACCCCTTTAATAACATATTGAGACTTGAACTTACGACCGCCAGATGCGACCCTGGATCAGCCGCGCGCAGCCCATCCCGCAGGACCACCTGGAAATCCCTTGGGTTGTTGCTAACAAATTAAGATGTGTATAGTACGTGCTGATATGCTAGTTTCCGGTTCCGCTTAGTCAAAGAGTGGGACTGTATTCTGCTAGTTATAGACCTGAGGCTAGAAACTCCAGGGTTATATATTCGTTACCGTCGTCAGCCAGAATTGCGCATTTTTCAGCCCAAATTGAGGCGTATTCGGACAGGATTCCAAACAGTTAGCAAGCCAAAAGGTAACGGTTGGAAATTTGAAAACAGACATACACCTCAAAACTAATTGTAATTGCTGAGTATCGTTGGCGAATGCTGCTTGTCATTGCGCGCTTATTCAATTCAAAGATATCGCTATGTCTGCCAAGTTAAGCGGTAGCGCACAACTTAAGATTTGCTTACAGTTGGTGGACTCACTGCGAACGAGAACGGGTGTTTTCCTATGCGGTGTTTGCTACAATTTATCCATACACGATGTAGCTGAGCTGATCGGCCACTTCCCTCGAGGTCGCATAAAGCCCTCTACATCCTCAATCAACGAAATTTCAAGAAAACCAGCCAATATGTGTTCTGCGTAAGCCAGAGGTCGGCCCATGTTAATTGTTTATGTCGCTATTGGCCGCTGGAAAACCGAGTGATGGAATTGCTTGCTACTAACAAATCGTTTAGGCCCTGAACTGCCTCGGTCTTAAAACTCTTAACGGTCTGGAAAAGCAAAGCTTAGACTGAAAGCAAACAAGTCTCGATAACGCAGAAAATAAATCTGTTAGATGGACGGCAATACGGGAAACGTTTACCCGAAACATAAACAACGTAACAACAGCGACAACAAAATACAAACAAATTCCAAAAAATCCAAAAAATCCAAAAAATCAGTCAATCAGTTTAAGAAAAACACTTGCAACACCAAACAGGTTGGAAAAAAACGAAGAAGACGAAGAAATAAAAAGAAAAAGAAATTTAAAAAAACTAAATCAATAAATCAATCAATAAATAAATAAATCAGTGAATAAAAAAAATAAAAAATAAACCAAAGCGGCTAAAAAAAAAAAAAACCCCAAAAATTCTAACTAAATAAGTCAATCGATTAATTAAAGCAACAAAAATGTTCGGCGTGGCTGGGATTTTCTTCCCGGCCCGAGTTCGAATCTCAATCGGGGGAGAAGTTATTCGACCCCCAAGCCGTTCGAGAATAACCCCTTTAATAACATATTGAGACTTGAACTTACGACCGCCAGATGCGACCCTGGATCAGCCGCGCGCAGCCCATCCCGCAGGACCACCTGGAAATCCCTTGGGTTGTTGCTAACAAATTAAGATGTGTATAGTACGTGCTGATATGCTAGTTTCCGGTTCCGCTTAGTCAAAGAGTGGGACTGTATTCTGCTAGTTATAGACCTGAGGCTAGAAACTCCAGGGTTATATATTCGTTACCGTCGTCAGCCAGAATTGCGCATTTTTCAGCCCAAATTGAGGCGTATTCGGACAGGATTCCAAACAGTTAGCAAGCCAAAAGGTAACGGTTGGAAATTTGAAAACAGACATACACCTCAAAACTAATTGTAATTGCTGAGTATCGTTGGCGAATGCTGCTTGTCATTGCGCGCTTATTCAATTCAAAGATATCGCTATGTCTGCCAAGTTAAGCGGTAGCGCACAACTTAAGATTTGCTTACAGTTGGTGGACTCACTGCGAACGAGAACGGGTGTTTTCCTATGCGGTGTTTGCTACAATTTATCCATACACGATGTAGCTGAGCTGATCGGCCACTTCCCTCGAGGTCGCATAAAGCCCTCTACATCCTCAATCAACGAAATTTCAAGAAAACCAGCCAATATGTGTTCTGCGTAAGCCAGAGGTCGGCCCATGTTAATTGTTTATGTCGCTATTGGCCGCTGGAAAACCGAGTCATGGAATTGCTTGCTACTAACAAATCGTTTAGGCCCTGAACTGCCTCGGTCTTAAAACTCTTAACGGTCTGGAAAAGCAAAGCTTAGACTGAAAGCAAACAAGTCTCGATAACGCAGAAAATAAATCTGTTAGATGGACGGCAATACGGGAAACGTTTACCCGAAACATAAACAACGTAACAACAGCGACAACAAAATACAAACAAATTCCAAAAAATCCAAAAAATCCAAAAAATCAGTCAATCAGTTTAAGAAAAACACTTGCAACACCAAACAGGTTGGAAAAAAACGAAGAAGACGAAGAAATAAAAAGAAAAAGAAATTTAAAAAAACTAAATCAATAAATCAATCAATAAATAAATAAATCAGTGAATAAAAAAAATAAAAAATAAACCAAAGCGGCTAAAAAAAAAAAAAACCCCAAAAATTCTAACTAAATAAGTCAATCGATTAATTAAAGCAACAAAAATGTTCGGCGTGGCTGGGATTTTCTTCCCGGCCCGAGTTCGAATCTCAATCGGGGGAGAAGTTATTCGACCCCCAAGCCGTTCGAGAATAACCCCTTTAATAACATATTGAGACTTGAACTTACGACCGCCAGATGCGACCCTGGATCAGCCGCGCGCAGCCCATCCCGCAGGACCACCTGGAAATCCCTTGGGTTGTTGCTAACAAATTAAGATGTGTATAGTACGTGCTGATATGCTAGTTTCCGGTTCCGCTTAGTCAAAGAGTGGGACTGTATTCTGCTAGTTATAGACCTGAGGCTAGAAACTCCAGGGTTATATATTCGTTACCGTCGTCAGCCAGAATTGCGCATTTTTCAGCCCAAATTGAGGCGTATTCGGACAGGATTCCAAACAGTTAGCAAGCCAAAAGGTAACGGTTGGAAATTTGAAAACAGACATACACCTCAAAACTAATTGTAATTGCTGAGTATCGTTGGCGAATGCTGCTTGTCATTGCGCGCTTATTCAATTCAAAGATATCGCTATGTCTGCCAAGTTAAGCGGTAGCGCACAACTTAAGATTTGCTTACAGTTGGTGGACTCACTGCGAACGAGAACGGGTGTTTTCCTATGCGGTGTTTGCTACAATTCATCCATACACGATGTAGCTGAGCTGATCGGCCACTTCCCTCGAGGTCGCATAAAGCCCTCTACATCCTCAATCAACGAAATTTCAAGAAAACCAGCCAATATGTGTTCTGCGTAAGCCAGAGGTCGGCCCATGTTAATTGTTTATGTCGCTATTGGCCGCTGGAAAACCGAGTCATGGAATTGCTTGCTACTAACAAATCGTTTAGGCCCTGAACTGCCTCGGTCTTAAAACTCTTAACGGTCTGGAAAAGCAAAGCTTAGACTGAAAGCAAACAAGTCTCGATAACGCAGAAAATAAATCTGTTAGATGGACGGCAATACGGGAAACGTTTACCCGAAACATAAACAACGTAACAACAGCGACAACAAAATACAAACAAATTCCAAAAAATCCAAAAAATCCAAAAAATCAGTCAATCAGTTTAAGAAAAACACTTGCAACACCAAACAGGTTGGAAAAAAACGAAGAAGACGAAGAAATAAAAAGAAAAAGAAATTTAAAAAAACTAAATCAATAAATCAATCAATAAATAAATAAATCAGTGAATAAAAAAAATAAAAAATAAACCAAAGCGGCTAAAAAAAAAAAAAACCCCAAAAATTCTAACTAAATAAGTCAATCGATTAATTAAAGCAACAAAAATGTTCGGCGTGGCTGGGATTTTCTTCCCGGCCCGAGTTCGAATCTCAATCGGGGGAGAAGTTATTCGACCCCCAAGCCGTTCGAGAATAACCCCTTTAATAACATATTGAGACTTGAACTTACGACCGCCAGATGCGACCCTGGATCAGCCGCGCGCAGCCCATCCCGCAGGACCACCTGGAAATCCCTTGGGTTGTTGCTAACAAATTAAGATGTGTATAGTACGTGCTGATATGCTAGTTTCCGGTTCCGCTTAGTCAAAGAGTGGGACTGTATTCTGCTAGTTATAGACCTGAGGCTAGAAACTCCAGGGTTATATATTCGTTACCGTCGTCAGCCAGAATTGCGCATTTTTCAGCCCAAATTGAGGCGTATTCGGACAGGATTCCAAACAGTTAGCAAGCCAAAAGGTAACGGTTGGAAATTTGAAAACAGACATACACCTCAAAACTAATTGTAATTGCTGAGTATCGTTGGCGAATGCTGCTTGTCATTGCGCGCTTATTCAATTCAAAGATATCGCTATGTCTGCCAAGTTAAGCGGTAGCGCACAACTTAAGATTTGCTTACAGTTGGTGGACTCACTGCGAACGAGAACGGGTGTTTTCCTATGCGGTGTTTGCTACAATTTATCCATACACGATGTAGCTGAGCTGATCGGCCACTTCCCTCGAGGTCGCATAAAGCCCTCTACATCCTCAATCAACGAAATTTCAAGAAAACCAGCCAATATGTGTTCTGCGTAAGCCAGAGGTCGGCCCATGTTAATTGTTTATGTCGCTATTGGCCGCTGGAAAACCGAGTCATGGAATTGCTTGCTACTAACAAATCGTTTAGGCCCTGAACTGCCTCGGTCTTAAAACTCTTAACGGTCTGGAAAAGCAAAGCTTAGACTGAAAGCAAACAAGTCTCGATAACGCAGAAAATAAATCTGTTAGATGGACGGCAATACGGGAAACGTTTACCCGAAACATAAACAACGTAACAACAGCGACAACAAAATACAAACAAATTCCAAAAAATCCAAAAAATCCAAAAAATCAGTCAATCAGTTTAAGAAAAACACTTGCAACACCAAACAGGTTGGAAAAAAACGAAGAAGACGAAGAAATAAAAAGAAAAAGAAATTTAAAAAAACTAAATCAATAAATCAATCAATAAATAAATAAATCAGTGAATAAAAAAAATAAAAAATAAACCAAAGCGGCTAAAAAAAAAAAAAACCCCAAAAATTCTAACTAAATAAGTCAATCGATTAATTAAAGCAACAAAAATGTTCGGCGTGGCTGGGATTTTCTTCCCGGCCCGAGTTCGAATCTCAATCGGGGGAGAAGTTATTCGACCCCCAAGCCGTTCGAGAATAACCCCTTTAATAACATATTGAGACTTGAACTTACGACCGCCAGATGCGACCCTGGATCAGCCGCGCGCAGCCCATCCCGCAGGACCACCTGGAAATCCCTTGGGTTGTTGCTAACAAATTAAGATGTGTATAGTACGTGCTGATATGCTAGTTTCCGGTTCCGCTTAGTCAAAGAGTGGGACTGTATTCTGCTAGTTATAGACCTGAGGCTAGAAACTCCAGGGTTATATATTCGTTACCGTCGTCAGCCAGAATTGCGCATTTTTCAGCCCAAATTGAGGCGTATTCGGACAGGATTCCAAACAGTTAGCAAGCCAAAAGGTAACGGTTGGAAATTTGAAAACAGACATACACCTCAAAACTAATTGTAATTGCTGAGTATCGTTGGCGAATGCTGCTTGTCATTGCGCGCTTATTCAATTCAAAGATATCGCTATGTCTGCCAAGTTAAGCGGTAGCGCACAACTTAAGATTTGCTTACAGTTGGTGGACTCACTGCGAACGAGAACGGGTGTTTTCCTATGCGGTGTTTGCTACAATTTATCCATACACGATGTAGCTGAGCTGATCGGCCACTTCCCTCGAGGTCGCATAAAGCCCTCTACATCCTCAATCAACGAAATTTCAAGAAAACCAGCCAATATGTGTTCTGCGTAAGCCAGAGGTCGGCCCATGTTAATTGTTTATGTCGCTATTGGCCGCTGGAAAACCGAGTCATGGAATTGCTTGCTACTAACAAATCGTTTAGGCCCTGAACTGCCTCGGTCTTAAAACTCTTAACGGTCTGGAAAAGCAAAGCTTAGACTGAAAGCAAACAAGTCTCGATAACGCAGAAAATAAATCTGTTAGATGGACGGCAATACGGGAAACGTTTACCCGAAACATAAACAACGTAACAACAGCGACAACAAAATACAAACAAATTCCAAAAAATCCAAAAAATCCAAAAAATCAGTCAATCAGTTTAAGAAAAACACTTGCAACACCAAACAGGTTGGAAAAAAACGAAGAAGACGAAGAAATAAAAAGAAAAAGAAATTTAAAAAAACTAAATCAATAAATCAATCAATAAATAAATAAATCAGTGAATAAAAAAAATAAAAAATAAACCAAAGCGGCTAAAAAAAAAAAAAACCCCAAAAATTCTAACTAAATAAGTCAATCGATTAATTAAAGCAACAAAAATGTTCGGCGTGGCTGGGATTTTCTTCCCGGCCCGAGTTCGAATCTCAATCGGGGGAGAAGTTATTCGACCCCCAAGCCGTTCGAGAATAACCCCTTTAATAACATATTGAGACTTGAACTTACGACCGCCAGATGCGACCCTGGATCAGCCGCGCGCAGCCCATCCCGCAGGACCACCTGGAAATCCCTTGGGTTGTTGCTAACAAATTAAGATGTGTATAGTACGTGCTGATATGCTAGTTTCCGGTTCCGCTTAGTCAAAGAGTGGGACTGTATTCTGCTAGTTATAGACCTGAGGCTAGAAACTCCAGGGTTATATATTCGTTACCGTCGTCAGCCAGAATTGCGCATTTTTCAGCCCAAATTGAGGCGTATTCGGACAGGATTCCAAACAGTTAGCAAGCCAAAAGGTAACGGTTGGAAATTTGAAAACAGACATACACCTCAAAACTAATTGTAATTGCTGAGTATCGTTGGCGA
This sequence comes from Orbicella faveolata, assembly GCF_042242905.1. Lineage (NCBI taxonomy): Eukaryota > Metazoa > Cnidaria > Anthozoa > Scleractinia > Merulinidae > Orbicella > Orbicella faveolata. The sequence goes on from NW_028301586.1 coordinate 27,331, forward strand.
ATGCTGCTTGTCATTGCGCGCTTATTCAATTCAAAGATATCGCTATGTCTGCCAAGTTAAGCGGTAGCGCACAACTTAAGATTTGCTTACAGTTGGTGGACTCACTGCGAACGAGAACGGGTGTTTTCCTATGCGGTGTTTGCTACAATTTATCCATACACGATGTAGCTGAGCTGATCGGCCACTTCCCTCGAGGTCGCATAAAGCCCTCTACATCCTCAATCAACGAAATTTCAAGAAAACCAGCCAATATGTGTTCTGCGTAAGCCAGAGGTCGGCCCATGTTAATTGTTTATGTCGCTATTGGCCGCTGGAAAACCGAGTCATGGAATTGCTTGCTACTAACAAATCGTTTAGGCCCTGAACTGCCTCGGTCTTAAAACTCTTAACGGTCTGGAAAAGCAAAGCTTAGACTGAAAGCAAACAAGTCTCGATAACGCAGAAAATAAATCTGTTAGATGGACGGCAATACGGGAAACGTTTACCCGAAACATAAACAACGTAACAACAGCGACAACAAAATACAAACAAATTCCAAAAAATCCAAAAAATCCAAAAAATCAGTCAATCAGTTTAAGAAAAACACTTGCAACACCAAACAGGTTGGAAAAAAACGAAGAAGACGAAGAAATAAAAAGAAAAAGAAATTTAAAAAAACTAAATCAATAAATCAATCAATAAATAAATAAATCAGTGAATAAAAAAAATAAAAAATAAACCAAAGCGGCTAAAAAAAAAAAAAACCCCAAAAATTCTAACTAAATAAGTCAATCGATTAATTAAAGCAACAAAAATGTTCGGCGTGGCTGGGATTTTCTTCCCGGCCCGAGTTCGAATCTCAATCGGGGGAGAAGTTATTCGACCCCCAAGCCGTTCGAGAATAACCCCTTTAATAACATATTGAGACTTGAACTTACGACCGCCAGATGCGACCCTGGATCAGCCGCGCGCAGCCCATCCCGCAGGACCACCTGGAAATCCCTTGGGTTGTTGCTAACAAATTAAGATGTGTATAGTACGTGCTGATATGCTAGTTTCCGGTTCCGCTTAGTCAAAGAGTGGGACTGTATTCTGCTAGTTATAGACCTGAGGCTAGAAACTCCAGGGTTATATATTCGTTACCGTCGTCAGCCAGAATTGCGCATTTTTCAGCCCAAATTGAGGCGTATTCGGACAGGATTCCAAACAGTTAGCAAGCCAAAAGGTAACGGTTGGAAATTTGAAAACAGACATACACCTCAAAACTAATTGTAATTGCTGAGTATCGTTGGCGAATGCTGCTTGTCATTGCGCGCTTATTCAATTCAAAGATATCGCTATGTCTGCCAAGTTAAGCGGTAGCGCACAACTTAAGATTTGCTTACAGTTGGTGGACTCACTGCGAACGAGAACGGGTGTTTTCCTATGCGGTGTTTGCTACAATTTATCCATACACGATGTAGCTGAGCTGATCGGCCACTTCCCTCGAGGTCGCATAAAGCCCTCTACATCCTCAATCAACGAAATTTCAAGAAAACCAGCCAATATGTGTTCTGCGTAAGCCAGAGGTCGGCCCATGTTAATTGTTTATGTCGCTATTGGCCGCTGGAAAACCGAGTCATGGAATTGCTTGCTACTAACAAATCGTTTAGGCCCTGAACTGCCTCGGTCTTAAAACTCTTAACGGTCTGGAAAAGCAAAGCTTAGACTGAAAGCAAACAAGTCTCGATAACGCAGAAAATAAATCTGTTAGATGGACGGCAATACGGGAAACGTTTACCCGAAACATAAACAACGTAACAACAGCGACAACAAAATACAAACAAATTCCAAAAAATCCAAAAAATCCAAAAAATCAGTCAATCAGTTTAAGAAAAACACTTGCAACACCAAACAGGTTGGAAAAAAACGAAGAAGACGAAGAAATAAAAAGAAAAAGAAATTTAAAAAAACTAAATCAATAAATCAATCAATAAATAAATAAATCAGTGAATAAAAAAAATAAAAAATAAACCAAAGCGGCTAAAAAAAAAAAAAACCCCAAAAATTCTAACTAAATAAGTCAATCGATTAATTAAAGCAACAAAAATGTTCGGCGTGGCTGGGATTTTCTTCCCGGCCCGAGTTCGAATCTCAATCGGGGGAGAAGTTATTCGACCCCCAAGCCGTTCGAGAATAACCCCTTTAATAACATATTGAGACTTGAACTTACGACCGCCAGATGCGACCCTGGATCAGCCGCGCGCAGCCCATCCCGCAGGACCACCTGGAAATCCCTTGGGTTGTTGCTAACAAATTAAGATGTGTATAGTACGTGCTGATATGCTAGTTTCCGGTTCCGCTTAGTCAAAGAGTGGGACTGTATTCTGCTAGTTATAGACCTGAGGCTAGAAACTCCAGGGTTATATATTCGTTACCGTCGTCAGCCAGAATTGCGCATTTTTCAGCCCAAATTGAGGCGTATTCGGACAGGATTCCAAACAGTTAGCAAGCCAAAAGGTAACGGTTGGAAATTTGAAAACAGACATACACCTCAAAACTAATTGTAATTGCTGAGTATCGTTGGCGAATGCTGCTTGTCATTGCGCGCTTATTCAATTCAAAGATATCGCTATGTCTGCCAAGTTAAGCGGTAGCGCACAACTTAAGATTTGCTTACAGTTGGTGGACTCACTGCGAACGAGAACGGGTGTTTTCCTATGCGGTGTTTGCTACAATTTATCCATACACGATGTAGCTGAGCTGATCGGCCACTTCCCTCGAGGTCGCATAAAGCCCTCTACATCCTCAATCAACGAAATTTCAAGAAAACCAGCCAATATGTGTTCTGCGTAAGCCAGAGGTCGGCCCATGTTAATTGTTTATGTCGCTATTGGCCGCTGGAAAACCGAGTCATGGAATTGCTTGCTACTAACAAATCGTTTAGGCCCTGAACTGCCTCGGTCTTAAAACTCTTAACGGTCTGGAAAAGCAAAGCTTAGACTGAAAGCAAACAAGTCTCGATAACGCAGAAAATAAATCTGTTAGATGGACGGCAATACGGGAAACGTTTACCCGAAACATAAACAACGTAACAACAGCGACAACAAAATACAAACAAATTCCAAAAAATCCAAAAAATCCAAAAAATCAGTCAATCAGTTTAAGAAAAACACTTGCAACACCAAACAGGTTGGAAAAAAACGAAGAAGACGAAGAAATAAAAAGAAAAAGAAATTTAAAAAAACTAAATCAATAAATCAATCAATAAATAAATAAATCAGTGAATAAAAAAAATAAAAAATAAACCAAAGCGGCTAAAAAAAAAAAAAACCCCAAAAATTCTAACTAAATAAGTCAATCGATTAATTAAAGCAACAAAAATGTTCGGCGTGGCTGGGATTTTCTTCCCGGCCCGAGTTCGAATCTCAATCGGGGGAGAAGTTATTCGACCCCCAAGCCGTTCGAGAATAACCCCTTTAATAACATATTGAGACTTGAACTTACGACCGCCAGATGCGACCCTGGATCAGCCGCGCGCAGCCCATCCCGCAGGACCACCTGGAAATCCCTTGGGTTGTTGCTAACAAATTAAGATGTGTATAGTACGTGCTGATATGCTAGTTTCCGGTTCCGCTTAGTCAAAGAGTGGGACTGTATTCTGCTAGTTATAGACCTGAGGCTAGAAACTCCAGGGTTATATATTCGTTACCGTCGTCAGCCAGAATTGCGCATTTTTCAGCCCAAATTGAGGCGTATTCGGACAGGATTCCAAACAGTTAGCAAGCCAAAAGGTAACGGTTGGAAATTTGAAAACAGACATACACCTCAAAACTAATTGTAATTGCTGAGTATCGTTGGCGAATGCTGCTTGTCATTGCGCGCTTATTCAATTCAAAGATATCGCTATGTCTGCCAAGTTAAGCGGTAGCGCACAACTTAAGATTTGCTTACAGTTGGTGGACTCACTGCGAACGAGAACGGGTGTTTTCCTATGCGGTGTTTGCTACAATTTATCCATACACGATGTAGCTGAGCTGATCGGCCACTTCCCTCGAGGTCGCATAAAGCCCTCTACATCCTCAATCAACGAAATTTCAAGAAAACCAGCCAATATGTGTTCTGCGTAAGCCAGAGGTCGGCCCATGTTAATTGTTTATGTCGCTATTGGCCGCTGGAAAACCGAGTCATGGAATTGCTTGCTACTAACAAATCGTTTAGGCCCTGAACTGCCTCGGTCTTAAAACTCTTAACGGTCTGGAAAAGCAAAGCTTAGACTGAAAGCAAACAAGTCTCGATAACGCAGAAAATAAATCTGTTAGATGGACGGCAATACGGGAAACGTTTACCCGAAACATAAACAACGTAACAACAGCGACAACAAAATACAAACAAATTCCAAAAAATCCAAAAAATCCAAAAAATCAGTCAATCAGTTTAAGAAAAACACTTGCAACACCAAACAGGTTGGAAAAAAACGAAGAAGACGAAGAAATAAAAAGAAAAAGAAATTTAAAAAAACTAAATCAATAAATCAATCAATAAATAAATAAATCAGTGAATAAAAAAAATAAAAAATAAACCAAAGCGGCTAAAAAAAAAAAAACCCCAAAAATTCTAACTAAATAAGTCAATCGATTAATTAAAGCAACAAAAATGTTCGGCGTGGCTGGGATTTTCTTCCCGGCCCGAGTTCGAATCTCAATCGGGGGAGAAGTTATTCGACCCCCAAGCCGTTCGAGAATAACCCCTTTAATAACATATTGAGACTTGAACTTACGACCGCCAGATGCGACCCTGGATCAGCCGCGCGCAGCCCATCCCGCAGGACCACCTGGAAATCCCTTGGGTTGTTGCTAACAAATTAAGATGTGTATAGTACGTGCTGATATGCTAGTTTCCGGTTCCGCTTAGTCAAAGAGTGGGACTGTATTCTGCTAGTTATAGACCTGAGGCTAGAAACTCCAGGGTTATATATTCGTTACCGTCGTCAGCCAGAATTGCGCATTTTTCAGCCCAAATTGAGGCGTATTCGGACAGGATTCCAAACAGTTAGCAAGCCAAAAGGTAACGGTTGGAAATTTGAAAACAGACATACACCTCAAAACTAATTGTAATTGCTGAGTATCGTTGGCGAATGCTGCTTGTCATTGCGCGCTTATTCAATTCAAAGATATCGCTATGTCTGCCAAGTTAAGCGGTAGCGCACAACTTAAGATTTGCTTACAGTTGGTGGACTCACTGCGAACGAGAACGGGTGTTTTCCTATGCGGTGTTTGCTACAATTTATCCATACACGATGTAGCTGAGCTGATCGGCCACTTCCCTCGAGGTCGCATAAAGCCCTCTACATCCTCAATCAACGAAATTTCAAGAAAACCAGCCAATATGTGTTCTGCGTAAGCCAGAGGTCGGCCCATGTTAATTGTTTATGTCGCTATTGGCCGCTGGAAAACCGAGTCATGGAATTGCTTGCTACTAACAAATCGTTTAGGCCCTGAACTGCCTCGGTCTTAAAACTCTTAACGGTCTGGAAAAGCAAAGCTTAGACTGAAAGCAAACAAGTCTCGATAACGCAGAAAATAAATCTGTTAGATGGACGGCAATACGGGAAACGTTTACCCGAAACATAAACAACGTAACAACAGCGACAACAAAATACAAACAAATTCCAAAAAATCCAAAAAATCCAAAAAATCAGTCAATCAGTTTAAGAAAAACACTTGCAACACCAAACAGGTTGGAAAAAAACGAAGAAGACGAAGAAATAAAAAGAAAAAGAAATTTAAAAAAACTAAATCAATAAATCAATCAATAAATAAATAAATCAGTGAATAAAAAAAATAAAAAATAAACCAAAGCGGCTAAAAAAAAAAAAAACCCCAAAAATTCTAACTAAATAAGTCAATCGATTAATTAAAGCAACAAAAATGTTCGGCGTGGCTGGGATTTTCTTCCCGGCCCGAGTTCGAATCTCAATCGGGGGAGAAGTTATTCGACCCCCAAGCCGTTCGAGAATAACCCCTTTAATAACATATTGAGACTTGAACTTACGACCGCCAGATGCGACCCTGGATCAGCCGCGCGCAGCCCATCCCGCAGGACCACCTGGAAATCCCTTGGGTTGTTGCTAACAAATTAAGATGTGTATAGTACGTGCTGATATGCTAGTTTCCGGTTCCGCTTAGTCAAAGAGTGGGACTGTATTCTGCTAGTTATAGACCTGAGGCTAGAAACTCCAGGGTTATATATTCGTTACCGTCGTCAGCCAGAATTGCGCATTTTTCAGCCCAAATTGAGGCGTATTCGGACAGGATTCCAAACAGTTAGCAAGCCAAAAGGTAACGGTTGGAAATTTGAAAACAGACATACACCTCAAAACTAATTGTAATTGCTGAGTATCGTTGGCGAATGCTGCTTGTCATTGCGCGCTTATTCAATTCAAAGATATCGCTATGTCTGCCAAGTTAAGCGGTAGCGCACAACTTAAGATTTGCTTACAGTTGGTGGACTCACTGCGAACGAGAACGGGTGTTTTCCTATGCGGTGTTTGCTACAATTTATCCATACACGATGTAGCTGAGCTGATCGGCCACTTCCCTCGAGGTCGCATAAAGCCCTCTACATCCTCAATCAACGAAATTTCAAGAAAACCAGCCAATATGTGTTCTGCGTAAGCCAGAGGTCGGCCCATGTTAATTGTTTATGTCGCTATTGGCCGCTGGAAAACCGAGTCATGGAATTGCTTGCTACTAACAAATCGTTTAGGCCCTGAACTGCCTCGGTCTTAAAACTCTTAACGGTCTGGAAAAGCAAAGCTTAGACTGAAAGCAAACAAGTCTCGATAACGCAGAAAATAAATCTGTTAGATGGACGGCAATACGGGAAACGTTTACCCGAAACATAAACAACGTAACAACAGCGACAACAAAATACAAACAAATTCCAAAAAATCCAAAAAATCCAAAAAATCAGTCAATCAGTTTAAGAAAAACACTTGCAACACCAAACAGGTTGGAAAAAAACGAAGAAGACGAAGAAATAAAAAGAAAAAGAAATTTAAAAAAACTAAATCAATAAATCAATCAATAAATAAATAAATCAGTGAATAAAAAAAATAAAAAATAAACCAAAGCGGCTAAAAAAAAAAAAAACCCCAAAAATTCTAACTAAATAAGTCAATCGATTAATTAAAGCAACAAAAATGTTCGGCGTGGCTGGGATTTTCTTCCCGGCCCGAGTTCGAATCTCAATCGGGGGAGAAGTTATTCGACCCCCAAGCCGTTCGAGAATAACCCCTTTAATAACATATTGAGACTTGAACTTACGACCGCCAGATGCGACCCTGGATCAGCCGCGCGCAGCCCATCCCGCAGGACCACCTGGAAATCCCTTGGGTTGTTGCTAACAAATTAAGATGTGTATAGTACGTGCTGATATGCTAGTTTCCGGTTCCGCTTAGTCAAAGAGTGGGACTGTATTCTGCTAGTTATAGACCTGAGGCTAGAAACTCCAGGGTTATATATTCGTTACCGTCGTCAGCCAGAATTGCGCATTTTTCAGCCCAAATTGAGGCGTATTCGGACAGGATTCCAAACAGTTAGCAAGCCAAAAGGTAACGGTTGGAAATTTGAAAACAGACATACACCTCAAAACTAATTGTAATTGCTGAGTATCGTTGGCGAATGCTGCTTGTCATTGCGCGCTTATTCAATTCAAAGATATCGCTATGTCTGCCAAGTTAAGCGGTAGCGCACAACTTAAGATTTGCTTACAGTTGGTGGACTCACTGCGAACGAGAACGGGTGTTTTCCTATGCGGTGTTTGCTACAATTTATCCATACACGATGTAGCTGAGCTGATCGGCCACTTCCCTCGAGGTCGCATAAAGCCCTCTACATCCTCAATCAACGAAATTTCAAGAAAACCAGCCAATATGTGTTCTGCGTAAGCCAGAGGTCGGCCCATGTTAATTGTTTATGTCGCTATTGGCCGCTGGAAAACCGAGTCATGGAATTGCTTGCTACTAACAAATCGTTTAGGCCCTGAACTGCCTCGGTCTTAAAACTCTTAACGGTCTGGAAAAGCAAAGCTTAGACTGAAAGCAAACAAGTCTCGATAACGCAGAAAATAAATCTGTTAGATGGACGGCAATACGGGAAACGTTTACCCGAAACATAAACAACGTAACAACAGCGACAACAAAATACAAACAAATTCCAAAAAATCCAAAAAATCCAAAAAATCAGTCAATCAGTTTAAGAAAAACACTTGCAACACCAAACAGGTTGGAAAAAAACGAAGAAGACGAAGAAATAAAAAGAAAAAGAAATTTAAAAAAACTAAATCAATAAATCAATCAATAAATAAATAAATCAGTGAATAAAAAAAATAAAAAATAAACCAAAGCGGCTAAAAAAAAAAAAACCCCAAAAATTCTAACTAAATAAGTCAATCGATTAATTAAAGCAACAAAAATGTTCGGCGTGGCTGGGATTTTCTTCCCGGCCCGAGTTCGAATCTCAATCGGGAGAGAAGTTATTCGACCCCCAAGCCGTTCGAGAATAACCCCTTTAATAACATATTGAGACTTGAACTTACGACCGCCAGATGCGACCCTGGATCAGCCGCGCGCAGCCCATCCCGCAGGACCACCTGGAAATCCCTTGGGTTGTTGCTAACAAATTAAGATGTGTATAGTACGTGCTGATATGCTAGTTTCCGGTTCCGCTTAGTCAAAGAGTGGGACTGTATTCTGCTAGTTATAGACCTGAGGCTAGAAACTCCAGGGTTATATATTCGTTACCGTCGTCAGCCAGAATTGCGCATTTTTCAGCCCAAATTGAGGCGTATTCGGACAGGATTCCAAACAGTTAGCAAGCCAAAAGGTAACGGTTGGAAATTTGAAAACAGACATACACCTCAAAACTAATTGTAATTGCTGAGTATCGTTGGCGAATGCTGCTTGTCATTGCGCGCTTATTCAATTCAAAGATATCGCTATGTCTGCCAAGTTAAGCGGTAGCGCACAACTTAAGATTTGCTTACAGTTGGTGGACTCACTGCGAACGAGAACGGGTGTTTTCCTATGCGGTGTTTGCTACAATTTATCCATACACGATGTAGCTGAGCTGATCGGCCACTTCCCTCGAGGTCGCATAAAGCCCTCTACATCCTCAATCAACGAAATTTCAAGAAAACCAGCCAATATGTGTTCTGCGTAAGCCAGAGGTCGGCCCATGTTAATTGTTTATGTCGCTATTGGCCGCTGGAAAACCGAGTCATGGAATTGCTTGCTACTAACAAATCGTTTAGGCCCTGAACTGCCTCGGTCTTAAAACTCTTAACGGTCTGGAAAAGCAAAGCTTAGACTGAAAGCAAACAAGTCTCGATAACGCAGAAAATAAATCTGTTAGATGGACGGCAATACGGGAAACGTTTACCCGAAACATAAACAACGTAACAACAGCGACAACAAAATACAAACAAATTCCAAAAAATCCAAAAAATCCAAAAAATCAGTCAATCAGTTTAAGAAAAACACTTGCAACACCAAACAGGTTGGAAAAAAACGAAGAAGACGAAGAAATAAAAAGAAAAAGAAATTTAAAAAAACTAAATCAATAAATCAATCAATAAATAAATAAATCAGTGAATAAAAAAAATAAAAAATAAACCAAAGCGGCTAAAAAAAAAAAAAACCCCAAAAATTCTAACTAAATAAGTCAATCGATTAATTAAAGCAACAAAAATGTTCGGCGTGGCTGGGATTTTCTTCCCGGCCCGAGTTCGAATCTCAATCGGGGGAGAAGTTATTCGACCCCCAAGCCGTTCGAGAATAACCCCTTTAATAACATATTGAGACTTGAACTTACGACCGCCAGATGCGACCCTGGATCAGCCGCGCGCAGCCCATCCCGCAGGACCACCTGGAAATCCCTTGGGTTGTTGCTAACAAATTAAGATGTGTATAGTACGTGCTGATATGCTAGTTTCCGGTTCCGCTTAGTCAAAGAGTGGGACTGTATTCTGCTAGTTATAGACCTGAGGCTAGAAACTCCAGGGTTATATATTCGTTACCGTCGTCAGCCAGAATTGCGCATTTTTCAGCCCAAATTGAGGCGTATTCGGACAGGATTCCAAACAGTTAGCAAGCCAAAAGGTAACGGTTGGAAATTTGAAAACAGACATACACCTCAAAACTAATTGTAATTGCTGAGTATCGTTGGCGAATGCTGCTTGTCATTGCGCGCTTATTCAATTCAAAGATATCGCTATGTCTGCCAAGTTAAGCGGTAGCGCACAACTTAAGATTTGCTTACAGTTGGTGGACTCACTGCGAACGAGAACGGGTGTTTTCCTATGCGGTGTTTGCTACAATTTATCCATACACGATGTAGCTGAGCTGATCGGCCACTTCCCTCGAGGTCGCATAAAGCCCTCTACATCCTCAATCAACGAAATTTCAAGAAAACCAGCCAATATGTGTTCTGCGTAAGCCAGAGGTCGGCCCATGTTAATTGTTTATGTCGCTATTGGCCGCTGGAAAACCGAGTCATGGAATTGCTTGCTACTAACAAATCGTTTAGGCCCTGAACTGCCTCGGTCTTAAAACTCTTAACGGTCTGGAAAAGCAAAGCTTAGACTGAAAGCAAACAAGTCTCGATAACGCAGAAAATAAATCTGTTAGATGGACGGCAATACGGGAAACGTTTACCCGAAACATAAACAACGTAACAACAGCGACAACAAAATACAAACAAATTCCAAAAAATCCAAAAAATCCAAAAAATCAGTCAATCAGTTTAAGAAAAACACTTGCAACACCAAACAGGTTGGAAAAAAACGAAGAAGACGAAGAAATAAAAAGAAAAAGAAATTTAAAAAAACTAAATCAATAAATCAATCAATAAATAAATAAATCAGTGAATAAAAAAAATAAAAAATAAACCAAAGCGGCTAAAAAAAAAAAAACCCCAAAAATTCTAACTAAATAAGTCAATCGATTAATTAAAGCAACAAAAATGTTCGGCGTGGCTGGGATTTTCTTCCCGGCCCGAGTTCGAATCTCAATCGGGAGAGAAGTTATTCGACCCCCAAGCCGTTCGAGAATAACCCCTTTAATAACATATTGAGACTTGAACTTACGACCGCCAGATGCGACCCTGGATCAGCCGCGCGCAGCCCATCCCGCAGGACCACCTGGAAATCCCTTGGGTTGTTGCTAACAAATTAAGATGTGTATAGTACGTGCTGATATGCTAGTTTCCGGTTCCGCTTAGTCAAAGAGTGGGACTGTATTCTGCTAGTTATAGACCTGAGGCTAGAAACTCCAGGGTTATATATTCGTTACCGTCGTCAGCCAGAATTGCGCATTTTTCAGCCCAAATTGAGGCGTATTCGGACAGGATTCCAAACAGTTAGCAAGCCAAAAGGTAACGGTTGGAAATTTGAAAACAGACATACACCTCAAAACTAATTGTAATTGCTGAGTATCGTTGGCGAATGCTGCTTGTCATTGCGCGCTTATTCAATTCAAAGATATCGCTATGTCTGCCAAGTTAAGCGGTAGCGCACAACTTAAGATTTGCTTACAGTTGGTGGACTCACTGCGAACGAGAACGGGTGTTTTCCTATGCGGTGTTTGCTACAATTTATCCATACACGATGTAGCTGAGCTGATCGGCCACTTCCCTCGAGGTCGCATAAAGCCCTCTACATCCTCAATCAACGAAATTTCAAGAAAACCAGCCAATATGTGTTCTGCGTAAGCCAGAGGTCGGCCCATGTTAATTGTTTATGTCGCTATTGGCCGCTGGAAAACCGAGTCATGGAATTGCTTGCTACTAACAAATCGTTTAGGCCCTGAACTGCCTCGGTCTTAAAACTCTTAACGGTCTGGAAAAGCAAAGCTTAGACTGAAAGCAAACAAGTCTCGATAACGCAGAAAATAAATCTGTTAGATGGACGGCAATACGGGAAACGTTTACCCGAAACATAAACAACGTAACAACAGCGACAACAAAATACAAACAAATTCCAAAAAATCCAAAAAATCCAAAAAATCAGTCAATCAGTTTAAGAAAAACACTTGCAACACCAAACAGGTTGGAAAAAAACGAAGAAGACGAAGAAATAAAAAGAAAAAGAAATTTAAAAAAACTAAATCAATAAATCAATCAATAAATAAATAAATCAGTGAATAAAAAAAATAAAAAATAAACCAAAGCGGCTAAAAAAAAAAAAACCCCAAAAATTCTAACTAAATAAGTCAATCGATTAATTAAAGCAACAAAAATGTTCGGCGTGGCTGGGATTTTCTTCCCGGCCCGAGTTCGAATCTCAATCGGGGGAGAAGTTATTCGACCCCCAAGCCGTTCGAGAATAACCCCTTTAATAACATATTGAGACTTGAACTTACGACCGCCAGATGCGACCCTGGATCAGCCGCGCGCAGCCCATCCCGCAGGACCACCTGGAAATCCCTTGGGTTGTTGCTAACAAATTAAGATGTGTATAGTACGTGCTGATATGCTAGTTTCCGGTTCCGCTTAGTCAAAGAGTGGGACTGTATTCTGCTAGTTATAGACCTGAGGCTAGAAACTCCAGGGTTATATATTCGTTACCGTCGTCAGCCAGAATTGCGCATTTTTCAGCCCAAATTGAGGCGTATTCGGACAGGATTCCAAACAGTTAGCAAGCCAAAAGGTAACGGTTGGAAATTTGAAAACAGACATACACCTCAAAACTAATTGTAATTGCTGAGTATCGTTGGCGAATGCTGCTTGTCATTGCGCGCTTATTCAATTCAAAGATATCGCTATGTCTGCCAAGTTAAGCGGTAGCGCACAACTTAAGATTTGCTTACAGTTGGTGGACTCACTGCGAACGAGAACGGGTGTTTTCCTATGCGGTGTTTGCTACAATTTATCCATACACGATGTAGCTGAGCTGATCGGCCACTTCCCTCGAGGTCGCATAAAGCCCTCTACATCCTCAATCAACGAAATTTCAAGAAAACCAGCCAATATGTGTTCTGCGTAAGCCAGAGGTCGGCCCATGTTAATTGTTTATGTCGCTATTGGCCGCTGGAAAACCGAGTCATGGAATTGCTTGCTACTAACAAATCGTTTAGGCCCTGAACTGCCTCGGTCTTAAAACTCTTAACGGTCTGGAAAAGCAAAGCTTAGACTGAAAGCAAACAAGTCTCGATAACGCAGAAAATAAATCTGTTAGATGGACGGCAATACGGGAAACGTTTACCCGAAACATAAACAACGTAACAACAGCGACAACAAAATACAAACAAATTCCAAAAAATCCAAAAAATCCAAAAAATCAGTCAATCAGTTTAAGAAAAACACTTGCAACACCAAACAGGTTGGAAAAAAACGAAGAAGACGAAGAAATAAAAAGAAAAAGAAATTTAAAAAAACTAAATCAATAAATCAATCAATAAATAAATAAATCAGTGAATAAAAAAAATAAAAAATAAACCAAAGCGGCTAAAAAAAAAAAAAACCCCAAAAATTCTAACTAAATAAGTCAATCGATTAATTAAAGCAACAAAAATGTTCGGCGTGGCTGGGATTTTCTTCCCGGCCCGAGTTCGAATCTCAATCGGGGGAGAAGTTATTCGACCCCCAAGCCGTTCGAGAATAACCCCTTTAATAACATATTGAGACTTGAACTTACGACCGCCAGATGCGACCCTGGATCAGCCGCGCGCAGCCCATCCCGCAGGACCACCTGGAAATCCCTTGGGTTGTTGCTAACAAATTAAGATGTGTATAGTACGTGCTGATATGCTAGTTTCCGGTTCCGCTTAGTCAAAGAGTGGGACTGTATTCTGCTAGTTATAGACCTGAGGCTAGAAACTCCAGGGTTATATATTCGTTACCGTCGTCAGCCAGAATTGCGCATTTTTCAGCCCAAATTGAGGCGTATTCGGACAGGATTCCAAACAGTTAGCAAGCCAAAAGGTAACGGTTGGAAATTTGAAAACAGACATACACCTCAAAACTAATTGTAATTGCTGAGTATCGTTGGCGAATGCTGCTTGTCATTGCGCGCTTATTCAATTCAAAGATATCGCTATGTCTGCCAAGTTAAGCGGTAGCGCACAACTTAAGATTTGCTTACAGTTGGTGGACTCACTGCGAACGAGAACGGGTGTTTTCCTATGCGGTGTTTGCTACAATTTATCCATACACGATGTAGCTGAGCTGATCGGCCACTTCCCTCGAGGTCGCATAAAGCCCTCTACATCCTCAATCAACGAAATTTCAAGAAAACCAGCCAATATGTGTTCTGCGTAAGCCAGAGGTCGGCCCATGTTAATTGTTTATGTCGCTATTGGCCGCTGGAAAACCGAGTCATGGAATTGCTTGCTACTAACAAATCGTTTAGGCCCTGAACTGCCTCGGTCTTAAAACTCTTAACGGTCTGGAAAAGCAAAGCTTAGACTGAAAGCAAACAAGTCTCGATAACGCAGAAAATAAATCTGTTAGATGGACGGCAATACGGGAAACGTTTACCCGAAACATAAACAACGTAACAACAGCGACAACAAAATACAAACAAATTCCAAAAAATCCAAAAAATCCAAAAAATCAGTCAATCAGTTTAAGAAAAACACTTGCAACACCAAACAGGTTGGAAAAAAACGAAGAAGACGAAGAAATAAAAAGAAAAAGAAATTTAAAAAAACTAAATCAATAAATCAATCAATAAATAAATAAATCAGTGAATAAAAAAAATAAAAAATAAACCAAAGCGGCTAAAAAAAAAAAAAACCCCAAAAATTCTAACTAAATAAGTCAATCGATTAATTAAAGCAACAAAAATGTTCGGCGTGGCTGGGATTTTCTTCCCGGCCCGAGTTCGAATCTCAATCGGGGGAGAAGTTATTCGACCCCCAAGCCGTTCGAGAATAACCCCTTTAATAACATATTGAGACTTGAACTTACGACCGCCAGATGCGACCCTGGATCAGCCGCGCGCAGCCCATCCCGCAGGACCACCTGGAAATCCCTTGGGTTGTTGCTAACAAATTAAGATGTGTATAGTACGTGCTGATATGCTAGTTTCCGGTTCCGCTTAGTCAAAGAGTGGGACTGTATTCTGCTAGTTATAGACCTGAGGCTAGAAACTCCAGGGTTATATATTCGTTACCGTCGTCAGCCAGAATTGCGCATTTTTCAGCCCAAATTGAGGCGTATTCGGACAGGATTCCAAACAGTTAGCAAGCCAAAAGGTAACGGTTGGAAATTTGAAAACAGACATACACCTCAAAACTAATTGTAATTGCTGAGTATCGTTGGCGAATGCTGCTTGTCATTGCGCGCTTATTCAATTCAAAGATATCGCTATGTCTGCCAAGTTAAGCGGTAGCGCACAACTTAAGATTTGCTTACAGTTGGTGGACTCACTGCGAACGAGAACGGGTGTTTTCCTATGCGGTGTTTGCTACAATTTATCCATACACGATGTAGCTGAGCTGATCGGCCACTTCCCTCGAGGTCGCATAAAGCCCTCTACATCCTCAATCAACGAAATTTCAAGAAAACCAGCCAATATGTGTTCTGCGTAAGCCAGAGGTCGGCCCATGTTAATTGTTTATGTCGCTATTGGCCGCTGGAAAACCGAGTCATGGAATTGCTTGCTACTAACAAATCGTTTAGGCCCTGAACTGCCTCGGTCTTAAAACTCTTAACGGTCTGGAAAAGCAAAGCTTAGACTGAAAGCAAACAAGTCTCGATAACGCAGAAAATAAATCTGTTAGATGGACGGCAATACGGGAAACGTTTACCCGAAACATAAACAACGTAACAACAGCGACAACAAAATACAAACAAATTCCAAAAAATCCAAAAAATCCAAAAAATCAGTCAATCAGTTTAAGAAAAACACTTGCAACACCAAACAGGTTGGAAAAAAACGAAGAAGACGAAGAAATAAAAAGAAAAAGAAATTTAAAAAAACTAAATCAATAAATCAATCAATAAATAAATAAATCAGTGAATAAAAAAAATAAAAAATAAACCAAAGCGGCTAAAAAAAAAAAAAACCCCAAAAATTCTAACTAAATAAGTCAATCGATTAATTAAAGCAACAAAAATGTTCGGCGTGGCTGGGATTTTCTTCCCGGCCCGAGTTCGAATCTCAATCGGGGGAGAAGTTATTCGACCCCCAAGCCGTTCGAGAATAACCCCTTTAATAACATATTGAGACTTGAACTTACGACCGCCAGATGCGACCCTGGATCAGCCGCGCGCAGCCCATCCCGCAGGACCACCTGGAAATCCCTTGGGTTGTTGCTAACAAATTAAGATGTGTATAGTACGTGCTGATATGCTAGTTTCCGGTTCCGCTTAGTCAAAGAGTGGGACTGTATTCTGCTAGTTATAGACCTGAGGCTAGAAACTCCAGGGTTATATATTCGTTACCGTCGTCAGCCAGAATTGCGCATTTTTCAGCCCAAATTGAGGCGTATTCGGACAGGATTCCAAACAGTTAGCAAGCCAAAAGGTAACGGTTGGAAATTTGAAAACAGACATACACCTCAAAACTAATTGTAATTGCTGAGTATCGTTGGCGAATGCTGCTTGTCATTGCGCGCTTATTCAATTCAAAGATATCGCTATGTCTGCCAAGTTAAGCGGTAGCGCACAACTTAAGATTTGCTTACAGTTGGTGGACTCACTGCGAACGAGAACGGGTGTTTTCCTATGCGGTGTTTGCTACAATTTATCCATACACGATGTAGCTGAGCTGATCGGCCACTTCCCTCGAGGTCGCATAAAGCCCTCTACATCCTCAATCAACGAAATTTCAAGAAAACCAGCCAATATGTGTTCTGCGTAAGCCAGAGGTCGGCCCATGTTAATTGTTTATGTCGCTATTGGCCGCTGGAAAACCGAGTCATGGAATTGCTTGCTACTAACAAATCGTTTAGGCCCTGAACTGCCTCGGTCTTAAAACTCTTAACGGTCTGGAAAAGCAAAGCTTAGACTGAAAGCAAACAAGTCTCGATAACGCAGAAAATAAATCTGTTAGATGGACGGCAATACGGGAAACGTTTACCCGAAACATAAACAACGTAACAACAGCGACAACAAAATACAAACAAATTCCAAAAAATCCAAAAAATCCAAAAAATCAGTCAATCAGTTTAAGAAAAACACTTGCAACACCAAACAGGTTGGAAAAAAACGAAGAAGACGAAGAAATAAAAAGAAAAAGAAATTTAAAAAAACTAAATCAATAAATCAATCAATAAATAAATAAATCAGTGAATAAAAAAAATAAAAAATAAACCAAAGCGGCTAAAAAAAAAAAAACCCCAAAAATTCTAACTAAATAAGTCAATCGATTAATTAAAGCAACAAAAATGTTCGGCGTGGCTGGGATTTTCTTCCCGGCCCGAGTTCGAATCTCAATCGGGGGAGAAGTTATTCGACCCCCAAGCCGTTCGAGAATAACCCCTTTAATAACATATTGAGACTTGAACTTACGACCGCCAGATGCGACCCTGGATCAGCCGCGCGCAGCCCATCCCGCAGGACCACCTGGAAATCCCTTGGGTTGTTGCTAACAAATTAAGATGTGTATAGTACGTGCTGATATGCTAGTTTCCGGTTCCGCTTAGTCAAAGAGTGGGACTGTATTCTGCTAGTTATAGACCTGAGGCTAGAAACTCCAGGGTTATATATTCGTTACCGTCGTCAGCCAGAATTGCGCATTTTTCAGCCCAAATTGAGGCGTATTCGGACAGGATTCCAAACAGTTAGCAAGCCAAAAGGTAACGGTTGGAAATTTGAAAACAGACATACACCTCAAAACTAATTGTAATTGCTGAGTATCGTTGGCGAATGCTGCTTGTCATTGCGCGCTTATTCAATTCAAAGATATCGCTATGTCTGCCAAGTTAAGCGGTAGCGCACAACTTAAGATTTGCTTACAGTTGGTGGACTCACTGCGAACGAGAACGGGTGTTTTCCTATGCGGTGTTTGCTACAATTTATCCATACACGATGTAGCTGAGCTGATCGGCCACTTCCCTCGAGGTCGCATAAAGCCCTCTACATCCTCAATCAACGAAATTTCAAGAAAACCAGCCAATATGTGTTCTGCGTAAGCCAGAGGTCGGCCCATGTTAATTGTTTATGTCGCTATTGGCCGCTGGAAAACCGAGTCATGGAATTGCTTGCTACTAACAAATCGTTTAGGCCCTGAACTGCCTCGGTCTTAAAACTCTTAACGGTCTGGAAAAGCAAAGCTTAGACTGAAAGCAAACAAGTCTCGATAACGCAGAAAATAAATCTGTTAGATGGACGGCAATACGGGAAACGTTTACCCGAAACATAAACAACGTAACAACAGCGACAACAAAATACAAACAAATTCCAAAAAATCCAAAAAATCCAAAAAATCAGTCAATCAGTTTAAGAAAAACACTTGCAACACCAAACAGGTTGGAAAAAAACGAAGAAGACGAAGAAATAAAAAGAAAAAGAAATTTAAAAAAACTAAATCAATAAATCAATCAATAAATAAATAAATCAGTGAATAAAAAAAATAAAAAATAAACCAAAGCGGCTAAAAAAAAAAAAAACCCCAAAAATTCTAACTAAATAAGTCAATCGATTAATTAAAGCAACAAAAATGTTCGGCGTGGCTGGGATTTTCTTCCCGGCCCGAGTTCGAATCTCAATCGGGGGAGAAGTTATTCGACCCCCAAGCCGTTCGAGAATAACCCCTTTAATAACATATTGAGACTTGAACTTACGACCGCCAGATGCGACCCTGGATCAGCCGCGCGCAGCCCATCCCGCAGGACCACCTGGAAATCCCTTGGGTTGTTGCTAACAAATTAAGATGTGTATAGTACGTGCTGATATGCTAGTTTCCGGTTCCGCTTAGTCAAAGAGTGGGACTGTATTCTGCTAGTTATAGACCTGAGGCTAGAAACTCCAGGGTTATATATTCGTTACCGTCGTCAGCCAGAATTGCGCATTTTTCAGCCCAAATTGAGGCGTATTCGGACAGGATTCCAAACAGTTAGCAAGCCAAAAGGTAACGGTTGGAAATTTGAAAACAGACATACACCTCAAAACTAATTGTAATTGCTGAGTATCGTTGGCGAATGCTGCTTGTCATTGCGCGCTTATTCAATTCAAAGATATCGCTATGTCTGCCAAGTTAAGCGGTAGCGCACAACTTAAGATTTGCTTACAGTTGGTGGACTCACTGCGAACGAGAACGGGTGTTTTCCTATGCGGTGTTTGCTACAATTTATCCATACACGATGTAGCTGAGCTGATCGGCCACTTCCCTCGAGGTCGCATAAAGCCCTCTACATCCTCAATCAACGAAATTTCAAGAAAACCAGCCAATATGTGTTCTGCGTAAGCCAGAGGTCGGCCCATGTTAATTGTTTATGTCGCTATTGGCCGCTGGAAAACCGAGTCATGGAATTGCTTGCTACTAACAAATCGTTTAGGCCCTGAACTGCCTCGGTCTTAAAACTCTTAACGGTCTGGAAAAGCAAAGCTTAGACTGAAAGCAAACAAGTCTCGATAACGCAGAAAATAAATCTGTTAGATGGACGGCAATACGGGAAACGTTTACCCGAAACATAAACAACGTAACAACAGCGACAACAAAATACAAACAAATTCCAAAAAATCCAAAAAATCCAAAAAATCAGTCAATCAGTTTAAGAAAAACACTTGCAACACCAAACAGGTTGGAAAAAAACGAAGAAGACGAAGAAATAAAAAGAAAAAGAAATTTAAAAAAACTAAATCAATAAATCAATCAATAAATAAATAAATCAGTGAATAAAAAAAATAAAAAATAAACCAAAGCGGCTAAAAAAAAAAAAAACCCCAAAAATTCTAACTAAATAAGTCAATCGATTAATTAAAGCAACAAAAATGTTCGGCGTGGCTGGGATTTTCTTCCCGGCCCGAGTTCGAATCTCAATCGGGGGAGAAGTTATTCGACCCCCAAGCCGTTCGAGAATAACCCCTTTAATAACATATTGAGACTTGAACTTACGACCGCCAGATGCGACCCTGGATCAGCCGCGCGCAGCCCATCCCGCAGGACCACCTGGAAATCCCTTGGGTTGTTGCTAACAAATTAAGATGTGTATAGTACGTGCTGATATGCTAGTTTCCGGTTCCGCTTAGTCAAAGAGTGGGACTGTATTCTGCTAGTTATAGACCTGAGGCTAGAAACTCCAGGGTTATATATTCGTTACCGTCGTCAGCCAGAATTGCGCATTTTTCAGCCCAAATTGAGGCGTATTCGGACAGGATTCCAAACAGTTAGCAAGCCAAAAGGTAACGGTTGGAAATTTGAAAACAGACATACACCTCAAAACTAATTGTAATTGCTGAGTATCGTTGGCGAATGCTGCTTGTCATTGCGCGCTTATTCAATTCAAAGATATCGCTATGTCTGCCAAGTTAAGCGGTAGCGCACAACTTAAGATTTGCTTACAGTTGGTGGACTCACTGCGAACGAGAACGGGTGTTTTCCTATGCGGTGTTTGCTACAATTTATCCATACACGATGTAGCTGAGCTGATCGGCCACTTCCCTCGAGGTCGCATAAAGCCCTCTACATCCTCAATCAACGAAATTTCAAGAAAACCAGCCAATATGTGTTCTGCGTAAGCCAGAGGTCGGCCCATGTTAATTGTTTATGTCGCTATTGGCCGCTGGAAAACCGAGTCATGGAATTGCTTGCTACTAACAAATCGTTTAGGCCCTGAACTGCCTCGGTCTTAAAACTCTTAACGGTCTGGAAAAGCAAAGCTTAGACTGAAAGCAAACAAGTCTCGATAACGCAGAAAATAAATCTGTTAGATGGACGGCAATACGGGAAACGTTTACCCGAAACATAAACAACGTAACAACAGCGACAACAAAATACAAACAAATTCCAAAAAATCCAAAAAATCCAAAAAATCAGTCAATCAGTTTAAGAAAAACACTTGCAACACCAAACAGGTTGGAAAAAAACGAAGAAGACGAAGAAATAAAAAGAAAAAGAAATTTAAAAAAACTAAATCAATAAATCAATCAATAAATAAATAAATCAGTGAATAAAAAAAATAAAAAATAAACCAAAGCGGCTAAAAAAAAAAAAAACCCCAAAAATTCTAACTAAATAAGTCAATCGATTAATTAAAGCAACAAAAATGTTCGGCGTGGCTGGGATTTTCTTCCCGGCCCGAGTTCGAATCTCAATCGGGGGAGAAGTTATTCGACCCCCAAGCCGTTCGAGAATAACCCCTTTAATAACATATTGAGACTTGAACTTACGACCGCCAGATGCGACCCTGGATCAGCCGCGCGCAGCCCATCCCGCAGGACCACCTGGAAATCCCTTGGGTTGTTGCTAACAAATTAAGATGTGTATAGTACGTGCTGATATGCTAGTTTCCGGTTCCGCTTAGTCAAAGAGTGGGACTGTATTCTGCTAGTTATAGACCTGAGGCTAGAAACTCCAGGGTTATATATTCGTTACCGTCGTCAGCCAGAATTGCGCATTTTTCAGCCCAAATTGAGGCGTATTCGGACAGGATTCCAAACAGTTAGCAAGCCAAAAGGTAACGGTTGGAAATTTGAAAACAGACATACACCTCAAAACTAATTGTAATTGCTGAGTATCGTTGGCGAATGCTGCTTGTCATTGCGCGCTTATTCAATTCAAAGATATCGCTATGTCTGCCAAGTTAAGCGGTAGCGCACAACTTAAGATTTGCTTACAGTTGGTGGACTCACTGCGAACGAGAACGGGTGTTTTCCTATGCGGTGTTTGCTACAATTTATCCATACACGATGTAGCTGAGCTGATCGGCCACTTCCCTCGAGGTCGCATAAAGCCCTCTACATCCTCAATCAACGAAATTTCAAGAAAACCAGCCAATATGTGTTCTGCGTAAGCCAGAGGTCGGCCCATGTTAATTGTTTATGTCGCTATTGGCCGCTGGAAAACCGAGTCATGGAATTGCTTGCTACTAACAAATCGTTTAGGCCCTGAACTGCCTCGGTCTTAAAACTCTTAACGGTCTGGAAAAGCAAAGCTTAGACTGAAAGCAAACAAGTCTCGATAACGCAGAAAATAAATCTGTTAGATGGACGGCAATACGGGAAACGTTTACCCGAAACATAAACAACGTAACAACAGCGACAACAAAATACAAACAAATTCCAAAAAATCCAAAAAATCCAAAAAATCAGTCAATCAGTTTAAGAAAAACACTTGCAACACCAAACAGGTTGGAAAAAAACGAAGAAGACGAAGAAATAAAAAGAAAAAGAAATTTAAAAAAACTAAATCAATAAATCAATCAATAAATAAATAAATCAGTGAATAAAAAAAATAAAAAATAAACCAAAGCGGCTAAAAAAAAAAAAAACCCCAAAAATTCTAACTAAATAAGTCAATCGATTAATTAAAGCAACAAAAATGTTCGGCGTGGCTGGGATTTTCTTCCCGGCCCGAGTTCGAATCTCAATCGGGGGAGAAGTTATTCGACCCCCAAGCCGTTCGAGAATAACCCCTTTAATAACATATTGAGACTTGAACTTACGACCGCCAGATGCGACCCTGGATCAGCCGCGCGCAGCCCATCCCGCAGGACCACCTGGAAATCCCTTGGGTTGTTGCTAACAAATTAAGATGTGTATAGTACGTGCTGATATGCTAGTTTCCGGTTCCGCTTAGTCAAAGAGTGGGACTGTATTCTGCTAGTTATAGACCTGAGGCTAGAAACTCCAGGGTTATATATTCGTTACCGTCGTCAGCCAGAATTGCGCATTTTTCAGCCCAAATTGAGGCGTATTCGGACAGGATTCCAAACAGTTAGCAAGCCAAAAGGTAACGGTTGGAAATTTGAAAACAGACATACACCTCAAAACTAATTGTAATTGCTGAGTATCGTTGGCGAATGCTGCTTGTCATTGCGCGCTTATTCAATTCAAAGATATCGCTATGTCTGCCAAGTTAAGCGGTAGCGCACAACTTAAGATTTGCTTACAGTTGGTGGACTCACTGCGAACGAGAACGGGTGTTTTCCTATGCGGTGTTTGCTACAATTTATCCATACACGATGTAGCTGAGCTGATCGGCCACTTCCCTCGAGGTCGCATAAAGCCCTCTACATCCTCAATCAACGAAATTTCAAGAAAACCAGCCAATATGTGTTCTGCGTAAGCCAGAGGTCGGCCCATGTTAATTGTTTATGTCGCTATTGGCCGCTGGAAAACCGAGTCATGGAATTGCTTGCTACTAACAAATCGTTTAGGCCCTGAACTGCCTCGGTCTTAAAACTCTTAACGGTCTGGAAAAGCAAAGCTTAGACTGAAAGCAAACAAGTCTCGATAACGCAGAAAATAAATCTGTTAGATGGACGGCAATACGGGAAACGTTTACCCGAAACATAAACAACGTAACAACAGCGACAACAAAATACAAACAAATTCCAAAAAATCCAAAAAATCCAAAAAATCAGTCAATCAGTTTAAGAAAAACACTTGCAACACCAAACAGGTTGGAAAAAAACGAAGAAGACGAAGAAATAAAAAGAAAAAGAAATTTAAAAAAACTAAATCAATAAATCAATCAATAAATAAATAAATCAGTGAATAAAAAAAATAAAAAATAAACCAAAGCGGCTAAAAAAAAAAAAAACCCCAAAAATTCTAACTAAATAAGTCAATCGATTAATTAAAGCAACAAAAATGTTCGGCGTGGCTGGGATTTTCTTCCCGGCCCGAGTTCGAATCTCAATCGGGGGAGAAGTTATTCGACCCCCAAGCCGTTCGAGAATAACCCCTTTAATAACATATTGAGACTTGAACTTACGACCGCCAGATGCGACCCTGGATCAGCCGCGCGCAGCCCATCCCGCAGGACCACCTGGAAATCCCTTGGGTTGTTGCTAACAAATTAAGATGTGTATAGTACGTGCTGATATGCTAGTTTCCGGTTCCGCTTAGTCAAAGAGTGGGACTGTATTCTGCTAGTTATAGACCTGAGGCTAGAAACTCCAGGGTTATATATTCGTTACCGTCGTCAGCCAGAATTGCGCATTTTTCAGCCCAAATTGAGGCGTATTCGGACAGGATTCCAAACAGTTAGCAAGCCAAAAGGTAACGGTTGGAAATTTGAAAACAGACATACACCTCAAAACTAATTGTAATTGCTGAGTATCGTTGGCGAATGCTGCTTGTCATTGCGCGCTTATTCAATTCAAAGATATCGCTATGTCTGCCAAGTTAAGCGGTAGCGCACAACTTAAGATTTGCTTACAGTTGGTGGACTCACTGCGAACGAGAACGGGTGTTTTCCTATGCGGTGTTTGCTACAATTTATCCATACACGATGTAGCTGAGCTGATCGGCCACTTCCCTCGAGGTCGCATAAAGCCCTCTACATCCTCAATCAACGAAATTTCAAGAAAACCAGCCAATATGTGTTCTGCGTAAGCCAGAGGTCGGCCCATGTTAATTGTTTATGTCGCTATTGGCCGCTGGAAAACCGAGTCATGGAATTGCTTGCTACTAACAAATCGTTTAGGCCCTGAACTGCCTCGGTCTTAAAACTCTTAACGGTCTGGAAAAGCAAAGCTTAGACTGAAAGCAAACAAGTCTCGATAACGCAGAAAATAAATCTGTTAGATGGACGGCAATACGGGAAACGTTTACCCGAAACATAAACAACGTAACAACTGCGACAACAAAATACAAACAAATTCCAAAAAATCCAAAAAATCCAAAAAATCAGTCAATCAGTTTAAGAAAAACACTTGCAACACCAAACAGGTTGGAAAAAAACGAAGAAGACGAAGAAATAAAAAGAAAAAGAAATTTAAAAAAACTAAATCAATAAATCAATCAATAAATAAATAAATCAGTGAATAAAAAAAATAAAAAATAAACCAAAGCGGCTAAAAAAAAAAAAACCCCAAAAATTCTAACTAAATAAGTCAATCGATTAATTAAAGCAACAAAAATGTTCGGCGTGGCTGGGATTTTCTTCCCGGCCCGAGTTCGAATCTCAATCGGGGGAGAAGTTATTCGACCCCCAAGCCGTTCGAGAATAACCCCTTTAATAACATATTGAGACTTGAACTTACGACCGCCAGATGCGACCCTGGATCAGCCGCGCGCAGCCCATCCCGCAGGACCACCTGGAAATCCCTTGGGTTGTTGCTAACAAATTAAGATGTGTATAGTACGTGCTGATATGCTAGTTTCCGGTTCCGCTTAGTCAAAGAGTGGGACTGTATTCTGCTAGTTATAGACCTGAGGCTAGAAACTCCAGGGTTATATATTCGTTACCGTCGTCAGCCAGAATTGCGCATTTTTCAGCCCAAATTGAGGCGTATTCGGACAGGATTCCAAACAGTTAGCAAGCCAAAAGGTAACGGTTGGAAATTTGAAAACAGACATACACCTCAAAACTAATTGTAATTGCTGAGTATCGTTGGCGAATGCTGCTTGTCATTGCGCGCTTATTCAATTCAAAGATATCGCTATGTCTGCCAAGTTAAGCGGTAGCGCACAACTTAAGATTTGCTTACAGTTGGTGGACTCACTGCGAACGAGAACGGGTGTTTTCCTATGCGGTGTTTGCTACAATTTATCCATACACGATGTAGCTGAGCTGATCGGCCACTTCCCTCGAGGTCGCATAAAGCCCTCTACATCCTCAATCAACGAAATTTCAAGAAAACCAGCCAATATGTGTTCTGCGTAAGCCAGAGGTCGGCCCATGTTAATTGTTTATGTCGCTATTGGCCGCTGGAAAACCGAGTCATGGAATTGCTTGCTACTAACAAATCGTTTAGGCCCTGAACTGCCTCGGTCTTAAAACTCTTAACGGTCTGGAAAAGCAAAGCTTAGACTGAAAGCAAACAAGTCTCGATAACGCAGAAAATAAATCTGTTAGATGGACGGCAATACGGGAAACGTTTACCCGAAACATAAACAACGTAACAACTGCGACAACAAAATACAAACAAATTCCAAAAAATCCAAAAAATCCAAAAAATCAGTCAATCAGTTTAAGAAAAACACTTGCAACACCAAACAGGTTGGAAAAAAACGAAGAAGACGAAGAAATAAAAAGAAAAAGAAATTTAAAAAAACTAAATCAATAAATCAATCAATAAATAAATAAATCAGTGAATAAAAAAAATAAAAAATAAACCAAAGCGGCTAAAAAAAAAAAAAACCCCAAAAATTCTAACTAAATAAGTCAATCGATTAATTAAAGCAACAAAAATGTTCGGCGTGGCTGGGATTTTCTTCCCGGCCCGAGTTCGAATCTCAATCGGGGGAGAAGTTATTCGACCCCCAAGCCGTTCGAGAATAACCCCTTTAATAACATATTGAGACTTGAACTTACGACCGCCAGATGCGACCCTGGATCAGCCGCGCGCAGCCCATCCCGCAGGACCACCTGGAAATCCCTTGGGTTGTTGCTAACAAATTAAGATGTGTATAGTACGTGCTGATATGCTAGTTTCCGGTTCCGCTTAGTCAAAGAGTGGGACTGTATTCTGCTAGTTATAGACCTGAGGCTAGAAACTCCAGGGTTATATATTCGTTACCGTCGTCAGCCAGAATTGCGCATTTTTCAGCCCAAATTGAGGCGTATTCGGACAGGATTCCAAACAGTTAGCAAGCCAAAAGGTAACGGTTGGAAATTTGAAAACAGACATACACCTCAAAACTAATTGTAATTGCTGAGTATCGTTGGCGAATGCTGCTTGTCATTGCGCGCTTATTCAATTCAAAGATATCGCTATGTCTGCCAAGTTAAGCGGTAGCGCACAACTTAAGATTTGCTTACAGTTGGTGGACTCACTGCGAACGAGAACGGGTGTTTTCCTATGCGGTGTTTGCTACAATTTATCCATACACGATGTAGCTGAGCTGATCGGCCACTTCCCTCGAGGTCGCATAAAGCCCTCTACATCCTCAATCAACGAAATTTCAAGAAAACCAGCCAATATGTGTTCTGCGTAAGCCAGAGGTCGGCCCATGTTAATTGTTTATGTCGCTATTGGCCGCTGGAAAACCGAGTCATGGAATTGCTTGCTACTAACAAATCGTTTAGGCCCTGAACTGCCTCGGTCTTAAAACTCTTAACGGTCTGGAAAAGCAAAGCTTAGACTGAAAGCAAACAAGTCTCGATAACGCAGAAAATAAATCTGTTAGATGGACGGCAATACGGGAAACGTTTACCCGAAACATAAACAACGTAACAACAGCGACAACAAAATACAAACAAATTCCAAAAAATCCAAAAAATCCAAAAAATCAGTCAATCAGTTTAAGAAAAACACTTGCAACACCAAACAGGTTGGAAAAAAACGAAGAAGACGAAGAAATAAAAAGAAAAAGAAATTTAAAAAAACTAAATCAATAAATCAATCAATAAATAAATAAATCAGTGAATAAAAAAAATAAAAAATAAACCAAAGCGGCTAAAAAAAAAAAAACCCCAAAAATTCTAACTAAATAAGTCAATCGATTAATTAAAGCAACAAAAATGTTCGGCGTGGCTGGGATTTTCTTCCCGGCCCGAGTTCGAATCTCAATCGGGGGAGAAGTTATTCGACCCCCAAGCCGTTCGAGAATAACCCCTTTAATAACATATTGAGACTTGAACTTACGACCGCCAGATGCGACCCTGGATCAGCCGCGCGCAGCCCATCCCGCAGGACCACCTGGAAATCCCTTGGGTTGTTGCTAACAAATTAAGATGTGTATAGTACGTGCTGATATGCTAGTTTCCGGTTCCGCTTAGTCAAAGAGTGGGACTGTATTCTGCTAGTTATAGACCTGAGGCTAGAAACTCCAGGGTTATATATTCGTTACCGTCGTCAGCCAGAATTGCGCATTTTTCAGCCCAAATTGAGGCGTATTCGGACAGGATTCCAAACAGTTAGCAAGCCAAAAGGTAACGGTTGGAAATTTGAAAACAGACATACACCTCAAAACTAATTGTAATTGCTGAGTATCGTTGGCGAATGCTGCTTGTCATTGCGCGCTTATTCAATTCAAAGATATCGCTATGTCTGCCAAGTTAAGCGGTAGCGCACAACTTAAGATTTGCTTACAGTTGGTGGACTCACTGCGAACGAGAACGGGTGTTTTCCTATGCGGTGTTTGCTACAATTTATCCATACACGATGTAGCTGAGCTGATCGGCCACTTCCCTCGAGGTCGCATAAAGCCCTCTACATCCTCAATCAACGAAATTTCAAGAAAACCAGCCAATATGTGTTCTGCGTAAGCCAGAGGTCGGCCCATGTTAATTGTTTATGTCGCTATTGGCCGCTGGAAAACCGAGTCATGGAATTGCTTGCTACTAACAAATCGTTTAGGCCCTGAACTGCCTCGGTCTTAAAACTCTTAACGGTCTGGAAAAGCAAAGCTTAGACTGAAAGCAAACAAGTCTCGATAACGCAGAAAATAAATCTGTTAGATGGACGGCAATACGGGAAACGTTTACCCGAAACATAAACAACGTAACAACTGCGACAACAAAATACAAACAAATTCCAAAAAATCCAAAAAATCCAAAAAATCAGTCAATCAGTTTAAGAAAAACACTTGCAACACCAAACAGGTTGGAAAAAAACGAAGAAGACGAAGAAATAAAAAGAAAAAGAAATTTAAAAAAACTAAATCAATAAATCAATCAATAAATAAATAAATCAGTGAATAAAAAAAATAAAAAATAAACCAAAGCGGCTAAAAAAAAAAAAAACCCCAAAAATTCTAACTAAATAAGTCAATCGATTAATTAAAGCAACAAAAATGTTCGGCGTGGCTGGGATTTTCTTCCCGGCCCGAGTTCGAATCTCAATCGGGGGAGAAGTTATTCGACCCCCAAGCCGTTCGAGAATAACCCCTTTAATAACATATTGAGACTTGAACTTACGACCGCCAGATGCGACCCTGGATCAGCCGCGCGCAGCCCATCCCGCAGGACCACCTGGAAATCCCTTGGGTTGTTGCTAACAAATTAAGATGTGTATAGTACGTGCTGATATGCTAGTTTCCGGTTCCGCTTAGTCAAAGAGTGGGACTGTATTCTGCTAGTTATAGACCTGAGGCTAGAAACTCCAGGGTTATATATTCGTTACCGTCGTCAGCCAGAATTGCGCATTTTTCAGCCCAAATTGAGGCGTATTCGGACAGGATTCCAAACAGTTAGCAAGCCAAAAGGTAACGGTTGGAAATTTGAAAACAGACATACACCTCAAAACTAATTGTAATTGCTGAGTATCGTTGGCGAATGCTGCTTGTCATTGCGCGCTTATTCAATTCAAAGATATCGCTATGTCTGCCAAGTTAAGCGGTAGCGCACAACTTAAGATTTGCTTACAGTTGGTGGACTCACTGCGAACGAGAACGGGTGTTTTCCTATGCGGTGTTTGCTACAATTTATCCATACACGATGTAGCTGAGCTGATCGGCCACTTCCCTCGAGGTCGCATAAAGCCCTCTACATCCTCAATCAACGAAATTTCAAGAAAACCAGCCAATATGTGTTCTGCGTAAGCCAGAGGTCGGCCCATGTTAATTGTTTATGTCGCTATTGGCCGCTGGAAAACCGAGTCATGGAATTGCTTGCTACTAACAAATCGTTTAGGCCCTGAACTGCCTCGGTCTTAAAACTCTTAACGGTCTGGAAAAGCAAAGCTTAGACTGAAAGCAAACAAGTCTCGATAACGCAGAAAATAAATCTGTTAGATGGACGGCAATACGGGAAACGTTTACCCGAAACATAAACAACGTAACAACTGCGACAACAAAATACAAACAAATTCCAAAAAATCCAAAAAATCCAAAAAATCAGTCAATCAGTTTAAGAAAAACACTTGCAACACCAAACAGGTTGGAAAAAAACGAAGAAGACGAAGAAATAAAAAGAAAAAGAAATTTAAAAAAACTAAATCAATAAATCAATCAATAAATAAATAAATCAGTGAATAAAAAAAATAAAAAATAAACCAAAGCGGCTAAAAAAAAAAAAAACCCCAAAAATTCTAACTAAATAAGTCAATCGATTAATTAAAGCAACAAAAATGTTCGGCGTGGCTGGGATTTTCTTCCCGGCCCGAGTTCGAATCTCAATCGGGGGAGAAGTTATTCGACCCCCAAGCCGTTCGAGAATAACCCCTTTAATAACATATTGAGACTTGAACTTACGACCGCCAGATGCGACCCTGGATCAGCCGCGCGCAGCCCATCCCGCAGGACCACCTGGAAATCCCTTGGGTTGTTGCTAACAAATTAAGATGTGTATAGTACGTGCTGATATGCTAGTTTCCGGTTCCGCTTAGTCAAAGAGTGGGACTGTATTCTGCTAGTTATAGACCTGAGGCTAGAAACTCCAGGGTTATATATTCGTTACCGTCGTCAGCCAGAATTGCGCATTTTTCAGCCCAAATTGAGGCGTATTCGGACAGGATTCCAAACAGTTAGCAAGCCAAAAGGTAACGGTTGGAAATTTGAAAACAGACATACACCTCAAAACTAATTGTAATTGCTGAGTATCGTTGGCGAATGCTGCTTGTCATTGCGCGCTTATTCAATTCAAAGATATCGCTATGTCTGCCAAGTTAAGCGGTAGCGCACAACTTAAGATTTGCTTACAGTTGGTGGACTCACTGCGAACGAGAACGGGTGTTTTCCTATGCGGTGTTTGCTACAATTTATCCATACACGATGTAGCTGAGCTGATCGGCCACTTCCCTCGAGGTCGCATAAAGCCCTCTACATCCTCAATCAACGAAATTTCAAGAAAACCAGCCAATATGTGTTCTGCGTAAGCCAGAGGTCGGCCCATGTTAATTGTTTATGTCGCTATTGGCCGCTGGAAAACCGAGTCATGGAATTGCTTGCTACTAACAAATCGTTTAGGCCCTGAACTGCCTCGGTCTTAAAACTCTTAACGGTCTGGAAAAGCAAAGCTTAGACTGAAAGCAAACAAGTCTCGATAACGCAGAAAATAAATCTGTTAGATGGACGGCAATACGGGAAACGTTTACCCGAAACATAAACAACGTAACAACTGCGACAACAAAATACAAACAAATTCCAAAAAATCCAAAAAATCCAAAAAATCAGTCAATCAGTTTAAGAAAAACACTTGCAACACCAAACAGGTTGGAAAAAAACGAAGAAGACGAAGAAATAAAAAGAAAAAGAAATTTAAAAAAACTAAATCAATAAATCAATCAATAAATAAATAAATCAGTGAATAAAAAAAATAAAAAATAAACCAAAGCGGCTAAAAAAAAAAAAAACCCCAAAAATTCTAACTAAATAAGTCAATCGATTAATTAAAGCAACAAAAATGTTCGGCGTGGCTGGGATTTTCTTCCCGGCCCGAGTTCGAATCTCAATCGGGGGAGAAGTTATTCGACCCCCAAGCCGTTCGAGAATAACCCCTTTAATAACATATTGAGACTTGAACTTACGACCGCCAGATGCGACCCTGGATCAGCCGCGCGCAGCCCATCCCGCAGGACCACCTGGAAATCCCTTGGGTTGTTGCTAACAAATTAAGATGTGTATAGTACGTGCTGATATGCTAGTTTCCGGTTCCGCTTAGTCAAAGAGTGGGACTGTATTCTGCTAGTTATAGACCTGAGGCTAGAAACTCCAGGGTTATATATTCGTTACCGTCGTCAGCCAGAATTGCGCATTTTTCAGCCCAAATTGAGGCGTATTCGGACAGGATTCCAAACAGTTAGCAAGCCAAAAGGTAACGGTTGGAAATTTGAAAACAGACATACACCTCAAAACTAATTGTAATTGCTGAGTATCGTTGGCGAATGCTGCTTGTCATTGCGCGCTTATTCAATTCAAAGATATCGCTATGTCTGCCAAGTTAAGCGGTAGCGCACAACTTAAGATTTGCTTACAGTTGGTGGACTCACTGCGAACGAGAACGGGTGTTTTCCTATGCGGTGTTTGCTACAATTTATCCATACACGATGTAGCTGAGCTGATCGGCCACTTCCCTCGAGGTCGCATAAAGCCCTCTACATCCTCAATCAACGAAATTTCAAGAAAACCAGCCAATATGTGTTCTGCGTAAGCCAGAGGTCGGCCCATGTTAATTGTTTATGTCGCTATTGGCCGCTGGAAAACCGAGTCATGGAATTGCTTGCTACTAACAAATCGTTTAGGCCCTGAACTGCCTCGGTCTTAAAACTCTTAACGGTCTGGAAAAGCAAAGCTTAGACTGAAAGCAAACAAGTCTCGATAACGCAGAAAATAAATCTGTTAGATGGACGGCAATACGGGAAACGTTTACCCGAAACATAAACAACGTAACAACTGCGACAACAAAATACAAACAAATTCCAAAAAATCCAAAAAATCCAAAAAATCAGTCAATCAGTTTAAGAAAAACACTTGCAACACCAAACAGGTTGGAAAAAAACGAAGAAGACGAAGAAATAAAAAGAAAAAGAAATTTAAAAAAACTAAATCAATAAATCAATCAATAAATAAATAAATCAGTGAATAAAAAAAATAAAAA
Source organism: Orbicella faveolata (assembly GCF_042242905.1). Classification (NCBI taxonomy): domain Eukaryota; kingdom Metazoa; phylum Cnidaria; class Anthozoa; order Scleractinia; family Merulinidae; genus Orbicella; species Orbicella faveolata. Next base: position 59,887 of record NW_028301586.1, read on the forward strand.
ATAAACCAAAGCGGCTAAAAAAAAAAAAAACCCCAAAAATTCTAACTAAATAAGTCAATCGATTAATTAAAGCAACAAAAATGTTCGGCGTGGCTGGGATTTTCTTCCCGGCCCGAGTTCGAATCTCAATCGGGGGAGAAGTTATTCGACCCCCAAGCCGTTCGAGAATAACCCCTTTAATAACATATTGAGACTTGAACTTACGACCGCCAGATGCGACCCTGGATCAGCCGCGCGCAGCCCATCCCGCAGGACCACCTGGAAATCCCTTGGGTTGTTGCTAACAAATTAAGATGTGTATAGTACGTGCTGATATGCTAGTTTCCGGTTCCGCTTAGTCAAAGAGTGGGACTGTATTCTGCTAGTTATAGACCTGAGGCTAGAAACTCCAGGGTTATATATTCGTTACCGTCGTCAGCCAGAATTGCGCATTTTTCAGCCCAAATTGAGGCGTATTCGGACAGGATTCCAAACAGTTAGCAAGCCAAAAGGTAACGGTTGGAAATTTGAAAACAGACATACACCTCAAAACTAATTGTAATTGCTGAGTATCGTTGGCGAATGCTGCTTGTCATTGCGCGCTTATTCAATTCAAAGATATCGCTATGTCTGCCAAGTTAAGCGGTAGCGCACAACTTAAGATTTGCTTACAGTTGGTGGACTCACTGCGAACGAGAACGGGTGTTTTCCTATGCGGTGTTTGCTACAATTTATCCATACACGATGTAGCTGAGCTGATCGGCCACTTCCCTCGAGGTCGCATAAAGCCCTCTACATCCTCAATCAACGAAATTTCAAGAAAACCAGCCAATATGTGTTCTGCGTAAGCCAGAGGTCGGCCCATGTTAATTGTTTATGTCGCTATTGGCCGCTGGAAAACCGAGTCATGGAATTGCTTGCTACTAACAAATCGTTTAGGCCCTGAACTGCCTCGGTCTTAAAACTCTTAACGGTCTGGAAAAGCAAAGCTTAGACTGAAAGCAAACAAGTCTCGATAACGCAGAAAATAAATCTGTTAGATGGACGGCAATACGGGAAACGTTTACCCGAAACATAAACAACGTAACAACAGCGACAACAAAATACAAACAAATTCCAAAAAATCCAAAAAATCCAAAAAATCAGTCAATCAGTTTAAGAAAAACACTTGCAACACCAAACAGGTTGGAAAAAAACGAAGAAGACGAAGAAATAAAAAGAAAAAGAAATTTAAAAAAACTAAATCAATAAATCAATCAATAAATAAATAAATCAGTGAATAAAAAAAATAAAAAATAAACCAAAGCGGCTAAAAAAAAAAAAAACCCCAAAAATTCTAACTAAATAAGTCAATCGATTAATTAAAGCAACAAAAATGTTCGGCGTGGCTGGGATTTTCTTCCCGGCCCGAGTTCGAATCTCAATCGGGGGAGAAGTTATTCGACCCCCAAGCCGTTCGAGAATAACCCCTTTAATAACATATTGAGACTTGAACTTACGACCGCCAGATGCGACCCTGGATCAGCCGCGCGCAGCCCATCCCGCAGGACCACCTGGAAATCCCTTGGGTTGTTGCTAACAAATTAAGATGTGTATAGTACGTGCTGATATGCTAGTTTCCGGTTCCGCTTAGTCAAAGAGTGGGACTGTATTCTGCTAGTTATAGACCTGAGGCTAGAAACTCCAGGGTTATATATTCGTTACCGTCGTCAGCCAGAATTGCGCATTTTTCAGCCCAAATTGAGGCGTATTCGGACAGGATTCCAAACAGTTAGCAAGCCAAAAGGTAACGGTTGGAAATTTGAAAACAGACATACACCTCAAAACTAATTGTAATTGCTGAGTATCGTTGGCGAATGCTGCTTGTCATTGCGCGCTTATTCAATTCAAAGATATCGCTATGTCTGCCAAGTTAAGCGGTAGCGCACAACTTAAGATTTGCTTACAGTTGGTGGACTCACTGCGAACGAGAACGGGTGTTTTCCTATGCGGTGTTTGCTACAATTTATCCATACACGATGTAGCTGAGCTGATCGGCCACTTCCCTCGAGGTCGCATAAAGCCCTCTACATCCTCAATCAACGAAATTTCAAGAAAACCAGCCAATATGTGTTCTGCGTAAGCCAGAGGTCGGCCCATGTTAATTGTTTATGTCGCTATTGGCCGCTGGAAAACCGAGTCATGGAATTGCTTGCTACTAACAAATCGTTTAGGCCCTGAACTGCCTCGGTCTTAAAACTCTTAACGGTCTGGAAAAGCAAAGCTTAGACTGAAAGCAAACAAGTCTCGATAACGCAGAAAATAAATCTGTTAGATGGACGGCAATACGGGAAACGTTTACCCGAAACATAAACAACGTAACAACAGCGACAACAAAATACAAACAAATTCCAAAAAATCCAAAAAATCCAAAAAATCAGTCAATCAGTTTAAGAAAAACACTTGCAACACCAAACAGGTTGGAAAAAAACGAAGAAGACGAAGAAATAAAAAGAAAAAGAAATTTAAAAAAACTAAATCAATAAATCAATCAATAAATAAATAAATCAGTGAATAAAAAAAATAAAAAATAAACCAAAGCGGCTAAAAAAAAAAAAAACCCCAAAAATTCTAACTAAATAAGTCAATCGATTAATTAAAGCAACAAAAATGTTCGGCGTGGCTGGGATTTTCTTCCCGGCCCGAGTTCGAATCTCAATCGGGGGAGAAGTTATTCGACCCCCAAGCCGTTCGAGAATAACCCCTTTAATAACATATTGAGACTTGAACTTACGACCGCCAGATGCGACCCTGGATCAGCCGCGCGCAGCCCATCCCGCAGGACCACCTGGAAATCCCTTGGGTTGTTGCTAACAAATTAAGATGTGTATAGTACGTGCTGATATGCTAGTTTCCGGTTCCGCTTAGTCAAAGAGTGGGACTGTATTCTGCTAGTTATAGACCTGAGGCTAGAAACTCCAGGGTTATATATTCGTTACCGTCGTCAGCCAGAATTGCGCATTTTTCAGCCCAAATTGAGGCGTATTCGGACAGGATTCCAAACAGTTAGCAAGCCAAAAGGTAACGGTTGGAAATTTGAAAACAGACATACACCTCAAAACTAATTGTAATTGCTGAGTATCGTTGGCGAATGCTGCTTGTCATTGCGCGCTTATTCAATTCAAAGATATCGCTATGTCTGCCAAGTTAAGCGGTAGCGCACAACTTAAGATTTGCTTACAGTTGGTGGACTCACTGCGAACGAGAACGGGTGTTTTCCTATGCGGTGTTTGCTACAATTTATCCATACACGATGTAGCTGAGCTGATCGGCCACTTCCCTCGAGGTCGCATAAAGCCCTCTACATCCTCAATCAACGAAATTTCAAGAAAACCAGCCAATATGTGTTCTGCGTAAGCCAGAGGTCGGCCCATGTTAATTGTTTATGTCGCTATTGGCCGCTGGAAAACCGAGTCATGGAATTGCTTGCTACTAACAAATCGTTTAGGCCCTGAACTGCCTCGGTCTTAAAACTCTTAACGGTCTGGAAAAGCAAAGCTTAGACTGAAAGCAAACAAGTCTCGATAACGCAGAAAATAAATCTGTTAGATGGACGGCAATACGGGAAACGTTTACCCGAAACATAAACAACGTAACAACAGCGACAACAAAATACAAACAAATTCCAAAAAATCCAAAAAATCCAAAAAATCAGTCAATCAGTTTAAGAAAAACACTTGCAACACCAAACAGGTTGGAAAAAAACGAAGAAGACGAAGAAATAAAAAGAAAAAGAAATTTAAAAAAACTAAATCAATAAATCAATCAATAAATAAATAAATCAGTGAATAAAAAAAATAAAAAATAAACCAAAGCGGCTAAAAAAAAAAAAACCCCAAAAATTCTAACTAAATAAGTCAATCGATTAATTAAAGCAACAAAAATGTTCGGCGTGGCTGGGATTTTCTTCCCGGCCCGAGTTCGAATCTCAATCGGGGGAGAAGTTATTCGACCCCCAAGCCGTTCGAGAATAACCCCTTTAATAACATATTGAGACTTGAACTTACGACCGCCAGATGCGACCCTGGATCAGCCGCGCGCAGCCCATCCCGCAGGACCACCTGGAAATCCCTTGGGTTGTTGCTAACAAATTAAGATGTGTATAGTACGTGCTGATATGCTAGTTTCCGGTTCCGCTTAGTCAAAGAGTGGGACTGTATTCTGCTAGTTATAGACCTGAGGCTAGAAACTCCAGGGTTATATATTCGTTACCGTCGTCAGCCAGAATTGCGCATTTTTCAGCCCAAATTGAGGCGTATTCGGACAGGATTCCAAACAGTTAGCAAGCCAAAAGGTAACGGTTGGAAATTTGAAAACAGACATACACCTCAAAACTAATTGTAATTGCTGAGTATCGTTGGCGAATGCTGCTTGTCATTGCGCGCTTATTCAATTCAAAGATATCGCTATGTCTGCCAAGTTAAGCGGTAGCGCACAACTTAAGATTTGCTTACAGTTGGTGGACTCACTGCGAACGAGAACGGGTGTTTTCCTATGCGGTGTTTGCTACAATTTATCCATACACGATGTAGCTGAGCTGATCGGCCACTTCCCTCGAGGTCGCATAAAGCCCTCTACATCCTCAATCAACGAAATTTCAAGAAAACCAGCCAATATGTGTTCTGCGTAAGCCAGAGGTCGGCCCATGTTAATTGTTTATGTCGCTATTGGCCGCTGGAAAACCGAGTCATGGAATTGCTTGCTACTAACAAATCGTTTAGGCCCTGAACTGCCTCGGTCTTAAAACTCTTAACGGTCTGGAAAAGCAAAGCTTAGACTGAAAGCAAACAAGTCTCGATAACGCAGAAAATAAATCTGTTAGATGGACGGCAATACGGGAAACGTTTACCCGAAACATAAACAACGTAACAACAGCGACAACAAAATACAAACAAATTCCAAAAAATCCAAAAAATCCAAAAAATCAGTCAATCAGTTTAAGAAAAACACTTGCAACACCAAACAGGTTGGAAAAAAACGAAGAAGACGAAGAAATAAAAAGAAAAAGAAATTTAAAAAAACTAAATCAATAAATCAATCAATAAATAAATAAATCAGTGAATAAAAAAAATAAAAAATAAACCAAAGCGGCTAAAAAAAAAAAAAACCCCAAAAATTCTAACTAAATAAGTCAATCGATTAATTAAAGCAACAAAAATGTTCGGCGTGGCTGGGATTTTCTTCCCGGCCCGAGTTCGAATCTCAATCGGGGGAGAAGTTATTCGACCCCCAAGCCGTTCGAGAATAACCCCTTTAATAACATATTGAGACTTGAACTTACGACCGCCAGATGCGACCCTGGATCAGCCGCGCGCAGCCCATCCCGCAGGACCACCTGGAAATCCCTTGGGTTGTTGCTAACAAATTAAGATGTGTATAGTACGTGCTGATATGCTAGTTTCCGGTTCCGCTTAGTCAAAGAGTGGGACTGTATTCTGCTAGTTATAGACCTGAGGCTAGAAACTCCAGGGTTATATATTCGTTACCGTCGTCAGCCAGAATTGCGCATTTTTCAGCCCAAATTGAGGCGTATTCGGACAGGATTCCAAACAGTTAGCAAGCCAAAAGGTAACGGTTGGAAATTTGAAAACAGACATACACCTCAAAACTAATTGTAATTGCTGAGTATCGTTGGCGAATGCTGCTTGTCATTGCGCGCTTATTCAATTCAAAGATATCGCTATGTCTGCCAAGTTAAGCGGTAGCGCACAACTTAAGATTTGCTTACAGTTGGTGGACTCACTGCGAACGAGAACGGGTGTTTTCCTATGCGGTGTTTGCTACAATTTATCCATACACGATGTAGCTGAGCTGATCGGCCACTTCCCTCGAGGTCGCATAAAGCCCTCTACATCCTCAATCAACGAAATTTCAAGAAAACCAGCCAATATGTGTTCTGCGTAAGCCAGAGGTCGGCCCATGTTAATTGTTTATGTCGCTATTGGCCGCTGGAAAACCGAGTCATGGAATTGCTTGCTACTAACAAATCGTTTAGGCCCTGAACTGCCTCGGTCTTAAAACTCTTAACGGTCTGGAAAAGCAAAGCTTAGACTGAAAGCAAACAAGTCTCGATAACGCAGAAAATAAATCTGTTAGATGGACGGCAATACGGGAAACGTTTACCCGAAACATAAACAACGTAACAACAGCGACAACAAAATACAAACAAATTCCAAAAAATCCAAAAAATCCAAAAAATCAGTCAATCAGTTTAAGAAAAACACTTGCAACACCAAACAGGTTGGAAAAAAACGAAGAAGACGAAGAAATAAAAAGAAAAAGAAATTTAAAAAAACTAAATCAATAAATCAATCAATAAATAAATAAATCAGTGAATAAAAAAAATAAAAAATAAACCAAAGCGGCTAAAAAAAAAAAAAACCCCAAAAATTCTAACTAAATAAGTCAATCGATTAATTAAAGCAACAAAAATGTTCGGCGTGGCTGGGATTTTCTTCCCGGCCCGAGTTCGAATCTCAATCGGGGGAGAAGTTATTCGACCCCCAAGCCGTTCGAGAATAACCCCTTTAATAACATATTGAGACTTGAACTTACGACCGCCAGATGCGACCCTGGATCAGCCGCGCGCAGCCCATCCCGCAGGACCACCTGGAAATCCCTTGGGTTGTTGCTAACAAATTAAGATGTGTATAGTACGTGCTGATATGCTAGTTTCCGGTTCCGCTTAGTCAAAGAGTGGGACTGTATTCTGCTAGTTATAGACCTGAGGCTAGAAACTCCAGGGTTATATATTCGTTACCGTCGTCAGCCAGAATTGCGCATTTTTCAGCCCAAATTGAGGCGTATTCGGACAGGATTCCAAACAGTTAGCAAGCCAAAAGGTAACGGTTGGAAATTTGAAAACAGACATACACCTCAAAACTAATTGTAATTGCTGAGTATCGTTGGCGAATGCTGCTTGTCATTGCGCGCTTATTCAATTCAAAGATATCGCTATGTCTGCCAAGTTAAGCGGTAGCGCACAACTTAAGATTTGCTTACAGTTGGTGGACTCACTGCGAACGAGAACGGGTGTTTTCCTATGCGGTGTTTGCTACAATTTATCCATACACGATGTAGCTGAGCTGATCGGCCACTTCCCTCGAGGTCGCATAAAGCCCTCTACATCCTCAATCAACGAAATTTCAAGAAAACCAGCCAATATGTGTTCTGCGTAAGCCAGAGGTCGGCCCATGTTAATTGTTTATGTCGCTATTGGCCGCTGGAAAACCGAGTCATGGAATTGCTTGCTACTAACAAATCGTTTAGGCCCTGAACTGCCTCGGTCTTAAAACTCTTAACGGTCTGGAAAAGCAAAGCTTAGACTGAAAGCAAACAAGTCTCGATAACGCAGAAAATAAATCTGTTAGATGGACGGCAATACGGGAAACGTTTACCCGAAACATAAACAACGTAACAACAGCGACAACAAAATACAAACAAATTCCAAAAAATCCAAAAAATCCAAAAAATCAGTCAATCAGTTTAAGAAAAACACTTGCAACACCAAACAGGTTGGAAAAAAACGAAGAAGACGAAGAAATAAAAAGAAAAAGAAATTTAAAAAAACTAAATCAATAAATCAATCAATAAATAAATAAATCAGTGAATAAAAAAAATAAAAAATAAACCAAAGCGGCTAAAAAAAAAAAAAACCCCAAAAATTCTAACTAAATAAGTCAATCGATTAATTAAAGCAACAAAAATGTTCGGCGTGGCTGGGATTTTCTTCCCGGCCCGAGTTCGAATCTCAATCGGGGGAGAAGTTATTCGACCCCCAAGCCGTTCGAGAATAACCCCTTTAATAACATATTGAGACTTGAACTTACGACCGCCAGATGCGACCCTGGATCAGCCGCGCGCAGCCCATCCCGCAGGACCACCTGGAAATCCCTTGGGTTGTTGCTAACAAATTAAGATGTGTATAGTACGTGCTGATATGCTAGTTTCCGGTTCCGCTTAGTCAAAGAGTGGGACTGTATTCTGCTAGTTATAGACCTGAGGCTAGAAACTCCAGGGTTATATATTCGTTACCGTCGTCAGCCAGAATTGCGCATTTTTCAGCCCAAATTGAGGCGTATTCGGACAGGATTCCAAACAGTTAGCAAGCCAAAAGGTAACGGTTGGAAATTTGAAAACAGACATACACCTCAAAACTAATTGTAATTGCTGAGTATCGTTGGCGAATGCTGCTTGTCATTGCGCGCTTATTCAATTCAAAGATATCGCTATGTCTGCCAAGTTAAGCGGTAGCGCACAACTTAAGATTTGCTTACAGTTGGTGGACTCACTGCGAACGAGAACGGGTGTTTTCCTATGCGGTGTTTGCTACAATTTATCCATACACGATGTAGCTGAGCTGATCGGCCACTTCCCTCGAGGTCGCATAAAGCCCTCTACATCCTCAATCAACGAAATTTCAAGAAAACCAGCCAATATGTGTTCTGCGTAAGCCAGAGGTCGGCCCATGTTAATTGTTTATGTCGCTATTGGCCGCTGGAAAACCGAGTCATGGAATTGCTTGCTACTAACAAATCGTTTAGGCCCTGAACTGCCTCGGTCTTAAAACTCTTAACGGTCTGGAAAAGCAAAGCTTAGACTGAAAGCAAACAAGTCTCGATAACGCAGAAAATAAATCTGTTAGATGGACGGCAATACGGGAAACGTTTACCCGAAACATAAACAACGTAACAACAGCGACAACAAAATACAAACAAATTCCAAAAAATCCAAAAAATCCAAAAAATCAGTCAATCAGTTTAAGAAAAACACTTGCAACACCAAACAGGTTGGAAAAAAACGAAGAAGACGAAGAAATAAAAAGAAAAAGAAATTTAAAAAAACTAAATCAATAAATCAATCAATAAATAAATAAATCAGTGAATAAAAAAAATAAAAAATAAACCAAAGCGGCTAAAAAAAAAAAAAACCCCAAAAATTCTAACTAAATAAGTCAATCGATTAATTAAAGCAACAAAAATGTTCGGCGTGGCTGGGATTTTCTTCCCGGCCCGAGTTCGAATCTCAATCGGGGGAGAAGTTATTCGACCCCCAAGCCGTTCGAGAATAACCCCTTTAATAACATATTGAGACTTGAACTTACGACCGCCAGATGCGACCCTGGATCAGCCGCGCGCAGCCCATCCCGCAGGACCACCTGGAAATCCCTTGGGTTGTTGCTAACAAATTAAGATGTGTATAGTACGTGCTGATATGCTAGTTTCCGGTTCCGCTTAGTCAAAGAGTGGGACTGTATTCTGCTAGTTATAGACCTGAGGCTAGAAACTCCAGGGTTATATATTCGTTACCGTCGTCAGCCAGAATTGCGCATTTTTCAGCCCAAATTGAGGCGTATTCGGACAGGATTCCAAACAGTTAGCAAGCCAAAAGGTAACGGTTGGAAATTTGAAAACAGACATACACCTCAAAACTAATTGTAATTGCTGAGTATCGTTGGCGAATGCTGCTTGTCATTGCGCGCTTATTCAATTCAAAGATATCGCTATGTCTGCCAAGTTAAGCGGTAGCGCACAACTTAAGATTTGCTTACAGTTGGTGGACTCACTGCGAACGAGAACGGGTGTTTTCCTATGCGGTGTTTGCTACAATTTATCCATACACGATGTAGCTGAGCTGATCGGCCACTTCCCTCGAGGTCGCATAAAGCCCTCTACATCCTCAATCAACGAAATTTCAAGAAAACCAGCCAATATGTGTTCTGCGTAAGCCAGAGGTCGGCCCATGTTAATTGTTTATGTCGCTATTGGCCGCTGGAAAACCGAGTCATGGAATTGCTTGCTACTAACAAATCGTTTAGGCCCTGAACTGCCTCGGTCTTAAAACTCTTAACGGTCTGGAAAAGCAAAGCTTAGACTGAAAGCAAACAAGTCTCGATAACGCAGAAAATAAATCTGTTAGATGGACGGCAATACGGGAAACGTTTACCCGAAACATAAACAACGTAACAACTGCGACAACAAAATACAAACAAATTCCAAAAAATCCAAAAAATCCAAAAAATCAGTCAATCAGTTTAAGAAAAACACTTGCAACACCAAACAGGTTGGAAAAAAACGAAGAAGACGAAGAAATAAAAAGAAAAAGAAATTTAAAAAAACTAAATCAATAAATCAATCAATAAATAAATAAATCAGTGAATAAAAAAAATAAAAAATAAACCAAAGCGGCTAAAAAAAAAAAAAACCCCAAAAATTCTAACTAAATAAGTCAATCGATTAATTAAAGCAACAAAAATGTTCGGCGTGGCTGGGATTTTCTTCCCGGCCCGAGTTCGAATCTCAATCGGGGGAGAAGTTATTCGACCCCCAAGCCGTTCGAGAATAACCCCTTTAATAACATATTGAGACTTGAACTTACGACCGCCAGATGCGACCCTGGATCAGCCGCGCGCAGCCCATCCCGCAGGACCACCTGGAAATCCCTTGGGTTGTTGCTAACAAATTAAGATGTGTATAGTACGTGCTGATATGCTAGTTTCCGGTTCCGCTTAGTCAAAGAGTGGGACTGTATTCTGCTAGTTATAGACCTGAGGCTAGAAACTCCAGGGTTATATATTCGTTACCGTCGTCAGCCAGAATTGCGCATTTTTCAGCCCAAATTGAGGCGTATTCGGACAGGATTCCAAACAGTTAGCAAGCCAAAAGGTAACGGTTGGAAATTTGAAAACAGACATACACCTCAAAACTAATTGTAATTGCTGAGTATCGTTGGCGAATGCTGCTTGTCATTGCGCGCTTATTCAATTCAAAGATATCGCTATGTCTGCCAAGTTAAGCGGTAGCGCACAACTTAAGATTTGCTTACAGTTGGTGGACTCACTGCGAACGAGAACGGGTGTTTTCCTATGCGGTGTTTGCTACAATTTATCCATACACGATGTAGCTGAGCTGATCGGCCACTTCCCTCGAGGTCGCATAAAGCCCTCTACATCCTCAATCAACGAAATTTCAAGAAAACCAGCCAATATGTGTTCTGCGTAAGCCAGAGGTCGGCCCATGTTAATTGTTTATGTCGCTATTGGCCGCTGGAAAACCGAGTCATGGAATTGCTTGCTACTAACAAATCGTTTAGGCCCTGAACTGCCTCGGTCTTAAAACTCTTAACGGTCTGGAAAAGCAAAGCTTAGACTGAAAGCAAACAAGTCTCGATAACGCAGAAAATAAATCTGTTAGATGGACGGCAATACGGGAAACGTTTACCCGAAACATAAACAACGTAACAACAGCGACAACAAAATACAAACAAATTCCAAAAAATCCAAAAAATCCAAAAAATCAGTCAATCAGTTTAAGAAAAACACTTGCAACACCAAACAGGTTGGAAAAAAACGAAGAAGACGAAGAAATAAAAAGAAAAAGAAATTTAAAAAAACTAAATCAATAAATCAATCAATAAATAAATAAATCAGTGAATAAAAAAAATAAAAAATAAACCAAAGCGGCTAAAAAAAAAAAAAACCCCAAAAATTCTAACTAAATAAGTCAATCGATTAATTAAAGCAACAAAAATGTTCGGCGTGGCTGGGATTTTCTTCCCGGCCCGAGTTCGAATCTCAATCGGGGGAGAAGTTATTCGACCCCCAAGCCGTTCGAGAATAACCCCTTTAATAACATATTGAGACTTGAACTTACGACCGCCAGATGCGACCCTGGATCAGCCGCGCGCAGCCCATCCCGCAGGACCACCTGGAAATCCCTTGGGTTGTTGCTAACAAATTAAGATGTGTATAGTACGTGCTGATATGCTAGTTTCCGGTTCCGCTTAGTCAAAGAGTGGGACTGTATTCTGCTAGTTATAGACCTGAGGCTAGAAACTCCAGGGTTATATATTCGTTACCGTCGTCAGCCAGAATTGCGCATTTTTCAGCCCAAATTGAGGCGTATTCGGACAGGATTCCAAACAGTTAGCAAGCCAAAAGGTAACGGTTGGAAATTTGAAAACAGACATACACCTCAAAACTAATTGTAATTGCTGAGTATCGTTGGCGAATGCTGCTTGTCATTGCGCGCTTATTCAATTCAAAGATATCGCTATGTCTGCCAAGTTAAGCGGTAGCGCACAACTTAAGATTTGCTTACAGTTGGTGGACTCACTGCGAACGAGAACGGGTGTTTTCCTATGCGGTGTTTGCTACAATTTATCCATACACGATGTAGCTGAGCTGATCGGCCACTTCCCTCGAGGTCGCATAAAGCCCTCTACATCCTCAATCAACGAAATTTCAAGAAAACCAGCCAATATGTGTTCTGCGTAAGCCAGAGGTCGGCCCATGTTAATTGTTTATGTCGCTATTGGCCGCTGGAAAACCGAGTCATGGAATTGCTTGCTACTAACAAATCGTTTAGGCCCTGAACTGCCTCGGTCTTAAAACTCTTAACGGTCTGGAAAAGCAAAGCTTAGACTGAAAGCAAACAAGTCTCGATAACGCAGAAAATAAATCTGTTAGATGGACGGCAATACGGGAAACGTTTACCCGAAACATAAACAACGTAACAACAGCGACAACAAAATACAAACAAATTCCAAAAAATCCAAAAAATCCAAAAAATCAGTCAATCAGTTTAAGAAAAACACTTGCAACACCAAACAGGTTGGAAAAAAACGAAGAAGACGAAGAAATAAAAAGAAAAAGAAATTTAAAAAAACTAAATCAATAAATCAATCAATAAATAAATAAATCAGTGAATAAAAAAAATAAAAAATAAACCAAAGCGGCTAAAAAAAAAAAAAACCCAAAAATTCTAACTAAATAAGTCAATCGATTAATTAAAGCAACAAAAATGTTCGGCGTGGCTGGGATTTTCTTCCCGGCCCGAGTTCGAATCTCAATCGGGGGAGAAGTTATTCGACCCCCAAGCCGTTCGAGAATAACCCCTTTAATAACATATTGAGACTTGAACTTACGACCGCCAGATGCGACCCTGGATCAGCCGCGCGCAGCCCATCCCGCAGGACCACCTGGAAATCCCTTGGGTTGTTGCTAACAAATTAAGATGTGTATAGTACGTGCTGATATGCTAGTTTCCGGTTCCGCTTAGTCAAAGAGTGGGACTGTATTCTGCTAGTTATAGACCTGAGGCTAGAAACTCCAGGGTTATATATTCGTTACCGTCGTCAGCCAGAATTGCGCATTTTTCAGCCCAAATTGAGGCGTATTCGGACAGGATTCCAAACAGTTAGCAAGCCAAAAGGTAACGGTTGGAAATTTGAAAACAGACATACACCTCAAAACTAATTGTAATTGCTGAGTATCGTTGGCGAATGCTGCTTGTCATTGCGCGCTTATTCAATTCAAAGATATCGCTATGTCTGCCAAGTTAAGCGGTAGCGCACAACTTAAGATTTGCTTACAGTTGGTGGACTCACTGCGAACGAGAACGGGTGTTTTCCTATGCGGTGTTTGCTACAATTTATCCATACACGATGTAGCTGAGCTGATCGGCCACTTCCCTCGAGGTCGCATAAAGCCCTCTACATCCTCAATCAACGAAATTTCAAGAAAACCAGCCAATATGTGTTCTGCGTAAGCCAGAGGTCGGCCCATGTTAATTGTTTATGTCGCTATTGGCCGCTGGAAAACCGAGTCATGGAATTGCTTGCTACTAACAAATCGTTTAGGCCCTGAACTGCCTCGGTCTTAAAACTCTTAACGGTCTGGAAAAGCAAAGCTTAGACTGAAAGCAAACAAGTCTCGATAACGCAGAAAATAAATCTGTTAGATGGACGGCAATACGGGAAACGTTTACCCGAAACATAAACAACGTAACAACAGCGACAACAAAATACAAACAAATTCCAAAAAATCCAAAAAATCCAAAAAATCAGTCAATCAGTTTAAGAAAAACACTTGCAACACCAAACAGGTTGGAAAAAAACGAAGAAGACGAAGAAATAAAAAGAAAAAGAAATTTAAAAAAACTAAATCAATAAATCAATCAATAAATAAATAAATCAGTGAATAAAAAAAATAAAAAATAAACCAAAGCGGCTAAAAAAAAAAAAAACCCAAAAATTCTAACTAAATAAGTCAATCGATTAATTAAAGCAACAAAAATGTTCGGCGTGGCTGGGATTTTCTTCCCGGCCCGAGTTCGAATCTCAATCGGGGGAGAAGTTATTCGACCCCCAAGCCGTTCGAGAATAACCCCTTTAATAACATATTGAGACTTGAACTTACGACCGCCAGATGCGACCCTGGATCAGCCGCGCGCAGCCCATCCCGCAGGACCACCTGGAAATCCCTTGGGTTGTTGCTAACAAATTAAGATGTGTATAGTACGTGCTGATATGCTAGTTTCCGGTTCCGCTTAGTCAAAGAGTGGGACTGTATTCTGCTAGTTATAGACCTGAGGCTAGAAACTCCAGGGTTATATATTCGTTACCGTCGTCAGCCAGAATTGCGCATTTTTCAGCCCAAATTGAGGCGTATTCGGACAGGATTCCAAACAGTTAGCAAGCCAAAAGGTAACGGTTGGAAATTTGAAAACAGACATACACCTCAAAACTAATTGTAATTGCTGAGTATCGTTGGCGAATGCTGCTTGTCATTGCGCGCTTATTCAATTCAAAGATATCGCTATGTCTGCCAAGTTAAGCGGTAGCGCACAACTTAAGATTTGCTTACAGTTGGTGGACTCACTGCGAACGAGAACGGGTGTTTTCCTATGCGGTGTTTGCTACAATTTATCCATACACGATGTAGCTGAGCTGATCGGCCACTTCCCTCGAGGTCGCATAAAGCCCTCTACATCCTCAATCAACGAAATTTCAAGAAAACCAGCCAATATGTGTTCTGCGTAAGCCAGAGGTCGGCCCATGTTAATTGTTTATGTCGCTATTGGCCGCTGGAAAACCGAGTCATGGAATTGCTTGCTACTAACAAATCGTTTAGGCCCTGAACTGCCTCGGTCTTAAAACTCTTAACGGTCTGGAAAAGCAAAGCTTAGACTGAAAGCAAACAAGTCTCGATAACGCAGAAAATAAATCTGTTAGATGGACGGCAATACGGGAAACGTTTACCCGAAACATAAACAACGTAACAACAGCGACAACAAAATACAAACAAATTCCAAAAAATCCAAAAAATCCAAAAAATCAGTCAATCAGTTTAAGAAAAACACTTGCAACACCAAACAGGTTGGAAAAAAACGAAGAAGACGAAGAAATAAAAAGAAAAAGAAATTTAAAAAAACTAAATCAATAAATCAATCAATAAATAAATAAATCAGTGAATAAAAAAAATAAAAAATAAACCAAAGCGGCTAAAAAAAAAAAAAAACCCCAAAAATTCTAACTAAATAAGTCAATCGATTAATTAAAGCAACAAAAATGTTCGGCGTGGCTGGGATTTTCTTCCCGGCCCGAGTTCGAATCTCAATCGGGGGAGAAGTTATTCGACCCCCAAGCCGTTCGAGAATAACCCCTTTAATAACATATTGAGACTTGAACTTACGACCGCCAGATGCGACCCTGGATCAGCCGCGCGCAGCCCATCCCGCAGGACCACCTGGAAATCCCTTGGGTTGTTGCTAACAAATTAAGATGTGTATAGTACGTGCTGATATGCTAGTTTCCGGTTCCGCTTAGTCAAAGAGTGGGACTGTATTCTGCTAGTTATAGACCTGAGGCTAGAAACTCCAGGGTTATATATTCGTTACCGTCGTCAGCCAGAATTGCGCATTTTTCAGCCCAAATTGAGGCGTATTCGGACAGGATTCCAAACAGTTAGCAAGCCAAAAGGTAACGGTTGGAAATTTGAAAACAGACATACACCTCAAAACTAATTGTAATTGCTGAGTATCGTTGGCGAATGCTGCTTGTCATTGCGCGCTTATTCAATTCAAAGATATCGCTATGTCTGCCAAGTTAAGCGGTAGCGCACAACTTAAGATTTGCTTACAGTTGGTGGACTCACTGCGAACGAGAACGGGTGTTTTCCTATGCGGTGTTTGCTACAATTTATCCATACACGATGTAGCTGAGCTGATCGGCCACTTCCCTCGAGGTCGCATAAAGCCCTCTACATCCTCAATCAACGAAATTTCAAGAAAACCAGCCAATATGTGTTCTGCGTAAGCCAGAGGTCGGCCCATGTTAATTGTTTATGTCGCTATTGGCCGCTGGAAAACCGAGTCATGGAATTGCTTGCTACTAACAAATCGTTTAGGCCCTGAACTGCCTCGGTCTTAAAACTCTTAACGGTCTGGAAAAGCAAAGCTTAGACTGAAAGCAAACAAGTCTCGATAACGCAGAAAATAAATCTGTTAGATGGACGGCAATACGGGAAACGTTTACCCGAAACATAAACAACGTAACAACAGCGACAACAAAATACAAACAAATTCCAAAAAATCCAAAAAATCCAAAAAATCAGTCAATCAGTTTAAGAAAAACACTTGCAACACCAAACAGGTTGGAAAAAAACGAAGAAGACGAAGAAATAAAAAGAAAAAGAAATTTAAAAAAACTAAATCAATAAATCAATCAATAAATAAATAAATCAGTGAATAAAAAAAATAAAAAATAAACCAAAGCGGCTAAAAAAAAAAAAAACCCCAAAAATTCTAACTAAATAAGTCAATCGATTAATTAAAGCAACAAAAATGTTCGGCGTGGCTGGGATTTTCTTCCCGGCCCGAGTTCGAATCTCAATCGGGGGAGAAGTTATTCGACCCCCAAGCCGTTCGAGAATAACCCCTTTAATAACATATTGAGACTTGAACTTACGACCGCCAGATGCGACCCTGGATCAGCCGCGCGCAGCCCATCCCGCAGGACCACCTGGAAATCCCTTGGGTTGTTGCTAACAAATTAAGATGTGTATAGTACGTGCTGATATGCTAGTTTCCGGTTCCGCTTAGTCAAAGAGTGGGACTGTATTCTGCTAGTTATAGACCTGAGGCTAGAAACTCCAGGGTTATATATTCGTTACCGTCGTCAGCCAGAATTGCGCATTTTTCAGCCCAAATTGAGGCGTATTCGGACAGGATTCCAAACAGTTAGCAAGCCAAAAGGTAACGGTTGGAAATTTGAAAACAGACATACACCTCAAAACTAATTGTAATTGCTGAGTATCGTTGGCGAATGCTGCTTGTCATTGCGCGCTTATTCAATTCAAAGATATCGCTATGTCTGCCAAGTTAAGCGGTAGCGCACAACTTAAGATTTGCTTACAGTTGGTGGACTCACTGCGAACGAGAACGGGTGTTTTCCTATGCGGTGTTTGCTACAATTTATCCATACACGATGTAGCTGAGCTGATCGGCCACTTCCCTCGAGGTCGCATAAAGCCCTCTACATCCTCAATCAACGAAATTTCAAGAAAACCAGCCAATATGTGTTCTGCGTAAGCCAGAGGTCGGCCCATGTTAATTGTTTATGTCGCTATTGGCCGCTGGAAAACCGAGTCATGGAATTGCTTGCTACTAACAAATCGTTTAGGCCCTGAACTGCCTCGGTCTTAAAACTCTTAACGGTCTGGAAAAGCAAAGCTTAGACTGAAAGCAAACAAGTCTCGATAACGCAGAAAATAAATCTGTTAGATGGACGGCAATACGGGAAACGTTTACCCGAAACATAAACAACGTAACAACAGCGACAACAAAATACAAACAAATTCCAAAAAATCCAAAAAATCCAAAAAATCAGTCAATCAGTTTAAGAAAAACACTTGCAACACCAAACAGGTTGGAAAAAAACGAAGAAGACGAAGAAATAAAAAGAAAAAGAAATTTAAAAAAACTAAATCAATAAATCAATCAATAAATAAATAAATCAGTGAATAAAAAAAATAAAAAATAAACCAAAGCGGCTAAAAAAAAAAAAAACCCCAAAAATTCTAACTAAATAAGTCAATCGATTAATTAAAGCAACAAAAATGTTCGGCGTGGCTGGGATTTTCTTCCCGGCCCGAGTTCGAATCTCAATCGGGGGAGAAGTTATTCGACCCCCAAGCCGTTCGAGAATAACCCCTTTAATAACATATTGAGACTTGAACTTACGACCGCCAGATGCGACCCTGGATCAGCCGCGCGCAGCCCATCCCGCAGGACCACCTGGAAATCCCTTGGGTTGTTGCTAACAAATTAAGATGTGTATAGTACGTGCTGATATGCTAGTTTCCGGTTCCGCTTAGTCAAAGAGTGGGACTGTATTCTGCTAGTTATAGACCTGAGGCTAGAAACTCCAGGGTTATATATTCGTTACCGTCGTCAGCCAGAATTGCGCATTTTTCAGCCCAAATTGAGGCGTATTCGGACAGGATTCCAAACAGTTAGCAAGCCAAAAGGTAACGGTTGGAAATTTGAAAACAGACATACACCTCAAAACTAATTGTAATTGCTGAGTATCGTTGGCGAATGCTGCTTGTCATTGCGCGCTTATTCAATTCAAAGATATCGCTATGTCTGCCAAGTTAAGCGGTAGCGCACAACTTAAGATTTGCTTACAGTTGGTGGACTCACTGCGAACGAGAACGGGTGTTTTCCTATGCGGTGTTTGCTACAATTTATCCATACACGATGTAGCTGAGCTGATCGGCCACTTCCCTCGAGGTCGCATAAAGCCCTCTACATCCTCAATCAACGAAATTTCAAGAAAACCAGCCAATATGTGTTCTGCGTAAGCCAGAGGTCGGCCCATGTTAATTGTTTATGTCGCTATTGGCCGCTGGAAAACCGAGTCATGGAATTGCTTGCTACTAACAAATCGTTTAGGCCCTGAACTGCCTCGGTCTTAAAACTCTTAACGGTCTGGAAAAGCAAAGCTTAGACTGAAAGCAAACAAGTCTCGATAACGCAGAAAATAAATCTGTTAGATGGACGGCAATACGGGAAACGTTTACCCGAAACATAAACAACGTAACAACAGCGACAACAAAATACAAACAAATTCCAAAAAATCCAAAAAATCCAAAAAATCAGTCAATCAGTTTAAGAAAAACACTTGCAACACCAAACAGGTTGGAAAAAAACGAAGAAGACGAAGAAATAAAAAGAAAAAGAAATTTAAAAAAACTAAATCAATAAATCAATCAATAAATAAATAAATCAGTGAATAAAAAAAATAAAAAATAAACCAAAGCGGCTAAAAAAAAAAAAAACCCCAAAAATTCTAACTAAATAAGTCAATCGATTAATTAAAGCAACAAAAATGTTCGGCGTGGCTGGGATTTTCTTCCCGGCCCGAGTTCGAATCTCAATCGGGGGAGAAGTTATTCGACCCCCAAGCCGTTCGAGAATAACCCCTTTAATAACATATTGAGACTTGAACTTACGACCGCCAGATGCGACCCTGGATCAGCCGCGCGCAGCCCATCCCGCAGGACCACCTGGAAATCCCTTGGGTTGTTGCTAACAAATTAAGATGTGTATAGTACGTGCTGATATGCTAGTTTCCGGTTCCGCTTAGTCAAAGAGTGGGACTGTATTCTGCTAGTTATAGACCTGAGGCTAGAAACTCCAGGGTTATATATTCGTTACCGTCGTCAGCCAGAATTGCGCATTTTTCAGCCCAAATTGAGGCGTATTCGGACAGGATTCCAAACAGTTAGCAAGCCAAAAGGTAACGGTTGGAAATTTGAAAACAGACATACACCTCAAAACTAATTGTAATTGCTGAGTATCGTTGGCGAATGCTGCTTGTCATTGCGCGCTTATTCAATTCAAAGATATCGCTATGTCTGCCAAGTTAAGCGGTAGCGCACAACTTAAGATTTGCTTACAGTTGGTGGACTCACTGCGAACGAGAACGGGTGTTTTCCTATGCGGTGTTTGCTACAATTTATCCATACACGATGTAGCTGAGCTGATCGGCCACTTCCCTCGAGGTCGCATAAAGCCCTCTACATCCTCAATCAACGAAATTTCAAGAAAACCAGCCAATATGTGTTCTGCGTAAGCCAGAGGTCGGCCCATGTTAATTGTTTATGTCGCTATTGGCCGCTGGAAAACCGAGTCATGGAATTGCTTGCTACTAACAAATCGTTTAGGCCCTGAACTGCCTCGGTCTTAAAACTCTTAACGGTCTGGAAAAGCAAAGCTTAGACTGAAAGCAAACAAGTCTCGATAACGCAGAAAATAAATCTGTTAGATGGACGGCAATACGGGAAACGTTTACCCGAAACATAAACAACGTAACAACAGCGACAACAAAATACAAACAAATTCCAAAAAATCCAAAAAATCCAAAAAATCAGTCAATCAGTTTAAGAAAAACACTTGCAACACCAAACAGGTTGGAAAAAAACGAAGAAGACGAAGAAATAAAAAGAAAAAGAAATTTAAAAAAACTAAATCAATAAATCAATCAATAAATAAATAAATCAGTGAATAAAAAAAATAAAAAATAAACCAAAGCGGCTAAAAAAAAAAAAAACCCCAAAAATTCTAACTAAATAAGTCAATCGATTAATTAAAGCAACAAAAATGTTCGGCGTGGCTGGGATTTTCTTCCCGGCCCGAGTTCGAATCTCAATCGGGGGAGAAGTTATTCGACCCCCAAGCCGTTCGAGAATAACCCCTTTAATAACATATTGAGACTTGAACTTACGACCGCCAGATGCGACCCTGGATCAGCCGCGCGCAGCCCATCCCGCAGGACCACCTGG
>NW_028301587.1:0-56220 GCF_042242905.1 Orbicella faveolata
CCAGATGCGACCCTGGATCAGCCGCGCGCAGCCCATCCCGCAGGACCCACCTGGAAATCCCTTGGGTTGTTGCTAACAAATTAAGATGTGTATAGTACGTGCTGATATGCTAGTTTCCGGTTCCGCTTAGTCAAGAGTGGGACTGTATTCTGCTAGTTATAGACCTGAGGCTAGAAACTCCAGCGTTATATATTCGTTACCGTCGTCAGCCGAGAATTGCGCATTTTTCAGCCAAATTGAGGCGTATTCGGACAGGATTCCAAACAGTTAGCAAGCCAAAAGGTAACGGTTGGAAATTGAAAACAGACATACACTTCAAAACTAACTGTAATTGCTGAGTATCGTTGGCGAATGCTAGCTTGTCATTGCGCGCTTATTCGATTCAAAGATATCGCTATGTCTGCCAAGTTAAGCGGTAGCGCACAACTTAAGATTTGCTTACAGTTGGTGGACTCACTGCGACGAGAACGGGTGTTTTCCTATGCGGTGTTTGCTACAATTTATCCATACACGATGTAGCTGAGGCTGATCGGCCACTTCTCTCGAGTCGCATAAAGCCTTCTACATCCTCAATCAACGACATTTCAAGAAAACCAGCCAATATGTATTCTGCGTAAGCCAGAGGTTGGCCCATGTTAATTGTTTATGTCGCTATTGGCCGCTGAAAACCGAGTCATGGAATTGCTTGCCACTAACAAATCGTTTAGGCCCTGAACTGCCTCGGTCTTAAAACTCTGAAAGTTCCGGCAAAAGCAAAGCTTAGACTGAAAGCAAACAAGTCTCGATAACGCAGAAATAAATCTGTAGATGGACGGCAATACGGGAAACGTTACCCGAAACATCAACCACAACAGCGACAGCAAAATACAAACAAATTGGAAAAAATCCAAAAAATCCAAAAATCAGTCAATCAATTTAAGAAAATACTATTGCGGCACCAAACAGCTTGGAAAAAAAACGAAGAAGACCAAGAAATAAAAAGAAAAAGAAATTTAAAAAATCAATCAATCAATAAAAAAAATAAAAAGAAACCAAAGCGGGTTCAAAAAACCCAAAAAAAAAATTAGAACTAAATAAGTCAATCGATTAATTAAACCAACAAAAATGTTCGGCGTGGCTGGATTTCTTCCCGGCCCGAGTTCGAATCTCAATCGGGGAGAAGTTATTCGACCCCCAAGCCGTTCGAGAATAACCCCTTTAATAACATATTGAGACTTGAACTCACGACCGCCAGATGCGACCCTGGATCAGCCGCGCGCAGCCATCCCGCAGGACCACCTGGAAATACCCTTGGGTTGTTGCTAACAAATTAAGATGTGTATAGTACGTGCTGATATGCTAGTTTCCGGTTCCGCTTAGTCAAAGAGTGGGACTGTATTCTGCTAGTTATAGACCTGAGGCTAGAAACTCCAGCGTTATATATTCGTTACCGTCGTCAGCCAGAATTGCGCATTTTTCAGCCCAAATTGAGGCGTATTCGGACAGGATTCCAAACAGTTAGCAAGCCAAAAGGTAACGGTTGGAAATTTGAAACAGACATACACTTCAAAACTAACTGTAATTGCTGAGTATCGTTGGCGAATGCTGCTTGTCATTGCGCGCTTATTCGATTCAAAGATATCGCTATGTCTGCCAAGTTAAGCGGTAGCGCACAACTTAAGATTTGCTTACAGTTGGTGGACTCACTGCGAACGAGAACGGGTGTTTTCCTATGCGGTGTTTGCTACAATTTATCCATACACGATGTAGCTGAGCTGATCGGCCACTTCTCTCGAGGTCGCATAAAGCCTTCTACATCCTCAATCAACGACATTTCAAGAAACCAGCCAATATGTATTCTGCGTAAGCCAGAGGTTGGCCCATGTTAATTGTTTATGTCGCTATTGGCCGCTGGAAAACCGAGTCATGGAATTGCTTGCCACTAACAAATCGTTTAGGCCCTGAACTGCCTCGTCTTAAAACTCTGAAAGTTCGGCAAAAGCAAAGCTTAGACTGAAAGCAAACAAGTCTCGATAACGCAGAAATAAATCTGTTAGATGGACGGCAATACGGGAAACGTTTACCCGAAACATCAACCACAACAGCGACAGCAAAATACAAACAAATTGCAAAAAATCCAAAAAATCCAAAAATCAGTCAATCAATTTAAGAAATACTATTGCGGCCCAACAGCTTGGAAAAAAAACGAAGAAGACCAAGAAATAAAAAGAAAAAGAAATTTAAAAAATCAATCAATCAATAAAAAAATAAAAAAGAAACCAAAGCGGGTTCAAAAAAACCCAAAAAAAAAAATTAGAACTAAATAAGTCAATCGATTAATTAAACCAACAAAATGTTCGGCGTGGCTGGGATTTTCTTCCGGCCCGAGTTCGAATCTCAATCGGGGGAGAAGTTATTCGACCCCCAAGCCGTTCGAGAATAACCCCTTTAATAACATATTGAGACTTGAACTCACGACCGCCAGATGCGACCCTGGATCAGCCGCGCGCAGCCCATCCCGCAGGACCACCTGGAAATCCCTTGGGTTGTTGCCTAACAAATTAAGATGTGTATAGTACGTGCTGATATGCTAGTTCCGGTTCCGCTTAGTCAAGAGTGGGACTGTATTCTGCTAGTTATAGACCTGAGGCTAGAAACTCCAGCGTTATATATTCGTTACCGTCGTCAGCCAGAATTGCGCATTTTTCAGCCCAAATTGAGGCGTATTCGGACAGGATTCCAAACAGTTAGCAAGCCAAAAGGTAACGGTTGGAAATTTGAAAACAGACATACACTTCAAAACTAACTTGTAATTGCTGAGTATCGTTGGGCGAATGCTGCTTGTCATTGCGCGCTTATTCGATTCAAAGATATCGCTATGTCTGCCAAGTTAAGCGGTAGCGCACAACTTAAGATTTGCTTACAGTTGGTGGACTCACTGCGAACGAGAACGGGTGTTTCCTATGCGGTGTTTGCTACAATTTATCCATACACGATGTAGCTGAGCTGATCGGCCACTTCTCTCGAGGTCGCATAAAGCCTTCTACATCCTCAATCAACGACATTTCAAGAAAACCAGCCAATATGTATCTGCGTAAGCCAGAGGTTGGCCCATGTTAATTGTTTATGTCGCTATTGGCCGCTGGAAAAACCGAGTCATGGAATTGCTTGCCACTAACAAATCGTTTAGGCCCTGAACTGCCTCGGTCTTAAAACTCTGAAAGTTCGGCAAAAGCAAGCTTAGACTGAAAGCAAACAAGTCTCGATAACGCAGAAAATAAATCTGTTAGATGGACGGCAATACGGGAAACGTTTACCCGAAACATCAACCACAACAGCGACAGCAAAATACAAACAAATTGCAAAAAATCCAAAAAATCCAAAAATCAGTCAATCAATTTAAGAAATACTATTGCGGCACCAAACAGCTTGGAAA
This sequence comes from Orbicella faveolata, assembly GCF_042242905.1. Lineage (NCBI taxonomy): Eukaryota > Metazoa > Cnidaria > Anthozoa > Scleractinia > Merulinidae > Orbicella > Orbicella faveolata. Next base: position 3,416 of record NW_028301587.1, read on the forward strand.
AAAAAACGAAGAAGACCAAGAAATAAAAAGAAAAAGAAATTTAAAAAATCAATCAATCAATAAAAAAATAAAAAGAAACAAAGCGGTTCAAAAAAACCCAAAAAAAAAAATTAGAACTAATAAGTCAATCGATTAATTAAACCAACAAAAATGTTCGGCGTGGCTGGGATTTTCTTCCCGGCCCGAGTTCGAATCTCAATCGGGGGAGAAGTTATTCGACCCCCAAGCCGTTCGAGAATAACCCCTTTAATAACATATTGAGACTTGAACTCACGACCGCCAGATGCGACCCTGGATCAGCCGCGCGCAGCCCATCCCGCAGACCACCTGGAAATCCCTTTGGGTTGTTGCTAACAAATTAAGATGTGTATAGTACGTGCTGATATGCTAGTTTCCGGTTCCGCTTAGTCAAAGAGTGGGACTGTATTCTGCTAGTTATAGACCTGAGGCTAGAAACTCCAGCGTTATATATTCGTTACCGTCGTCAGCCAGAATTGCGCATTTTTCAGCCCAAATTGAGGCGTATTCGGACAGGATTCCAAACAAGTTAGCAAGCAAAAGGTAACGGTTGGAAATTTGAAAACAGACATACACTTCAAAACTAACTGTAAATTGCTGAGTAACGTTGGCGAATGCTGCTTGTCATTGCGCGCTATTCGATTCAAAGATATCGCTATGTCTGCCAAGTTAAGCGGTAGCGCACAACTTAAGATTTGCTTACAGTTGGTGGACTCACTGCGAACGAGAACGGGTGTTTTCCTATGCGGTGTTTGCTACAATTTATCCATACACGATGTAGCTGAGCTGATCGGCCACTTCTCTCGAGGTCGCATAAAGCCTTCTACATCCTCAATCAACGACATTTCAAGAAAACCAGCCAATATGTATTCTGCGTAGCCAGAGGTTGGCCCATGTTAATTGTTTATGTCGCTATTGGCCGCTGGAAAACCGAGTCATGGAATTGCTTCCCACTAACAAATCGTTTAGGCCCTGAACTGCCTCGGTCTTAAAACTCTTAAAGTTCGGCAAAAGCAAAGCTTAGACTGAAAGCAAACAAGTCTCGATAACGCAGAAAATAAATCTGTAGATGGACGGCAATACGGGAAACGTTTACCCGAAACATCAACCACAACAGCGACAGCAAAATACAAACAAATTGGAAAAAATCCAAAAAAATCCAAAAATCAGTCAATCAATTTAAGAAATACTATTGCGGCACCAACAGCTTGAAAAAAAAAACCAAGAAGACCAAGAAATAAAAAGAAAAAGAAATTAAAAAAAAATCAATCAATCAATAAAAAATAAAAAATAAACCAAAGCGGGTTAAAAAAAACCAAAAAAAAAATTAGAACTAAATAAGTCAATCGATTAATTAAAGCAACAAAAATGTTCGGCGTGGCTGGGATTTTCTTCCCGGCCCGAGTTCGAATCTCAATCGGGGAGAAGTTATTCGACCCCCAAGCCGTTCGAGAATAACCCCTTTAATAACATATTGAGACTTGAACTCACGACCGCCAGATGCGACCCTGGATCAGCCGCGCGCAGCCCATCCCGCAGGACCACCTGGAAATCCCTTGGGTTGTTGCTAACAAATTAAGATGTGTATAGTACGTGCTGATATGCTAGTTTCCGGTTCCGCTTAGTCAAAGAGTGGGACTGTATTCTGCTAGTTATAGACCTGAGGCTAGAAACTCCAGCGTTATATATTCGTTACCGTCGTCAGCCAGAATTGCGCATTTTTCAGCCCAAATTGAGGCGTATTCGGACAGGATTCCAACAGTTAGCAAGCCAAAAGGTAACGGTGGAAATTTGAAAACAGACATACACTTCAAAACTAACTGTAATTGCTGAGTATCGTTGGCGAATGCTGCTTGTCATTGCGCGCTTATTCGATTCAAAGATATCGCTATGTCTGCCAAGTTAAGCGGTAGCGCACAACTTAGATTTGCTTACAGTTGGTGGACTCACTGCGACGAGAACGGGTGTTTTCCTATGCGGTGTTTGCTACAATTTATCCATACACGATGTAGCTGAGCTGATCGGCCACTTCTCTCGAGGTCGCATAAAGCCTTCTACATCCTCAATCAACGACATTTCAAGAAAACCAGCCAATATGTATTCTGCGTAAGCCAGAGGTTGGCCCATGTTAATTGTTTATGTCGCTATTGGCCGCTGGAAAACCGAGTCATGGAATTGCTTCCCACTAACAAATCGTTTAGGCCCTGAACTGCCTCGGTCTTAAAACTCTTAAAGTTCGGCAAAAGCAAAGCTTAGACTGAAAGCAAACAAGTCTCGATAACGCAGAAAATAAATCTGTAGATGGACGGCAATACGGGAAACGTTTACCCGAAACATCAACCACAACAGCGACAGCAAAATACAAACAAATTGGAAAAAATCCAAAAAATCCAAAAATCAGTCAATCAATTTAAGAAATACTATTGCGGCACCAAACAGCTTGAAAAAAAAAAACCAAGAAGACCAAGAAATAAAAAGAAAAAGAAATTTAAAAAAATCAATCAATCAATAAAAAAATAAAAAATAAACCAAAGCGGGTTAAAAAAAACCAAAAAAAAAATTAGAACTAAATAAGTCAATCGATTATTAAAGCAACAAAAATGTTCGGCGTGGCTGGATTTTCTTCCGGCCCGAGTTCGAATCTCAATCGGGGGAGAAGTTATTCGACCCCCAAGCCGTTCGAGAATAACCCCTTTAATACATATTGAGACTTGAACTCACGACCGCCAGATGCGACCCTGGATCAGCCGCGCGCAGCCCATCCCGCAGGACCACCTGGAAATCCCTTGGGTTGTTGCTAACAAATTAAGATGTGTATAGTACGTGCTGATATGCTAGTTTCCGGTTCCGCTTAGTCAAAGAGTGGGACTGTATTCTGCTAGTTATAGACCTGAGGCTAGAAACTCCAGCGTTATATATTCGTTACCGTCGTCAGCCAGAATTGCGCATTTTTCAGCCCAAATTGAGGCGTATTCGGACAGGATTCCAAACAGTTAGCAAGCCAAAAGGTAACGGTTGGAAATTTGAAAACAGACATACACTTCAAAACTAACTGTAATTGCTGAGTATCGTTGGCGAATGCTGCTTGTCATTGCGCGCTTATTCGATTCAAAGATATCGCTATGTCTGCCAAGTTAAGCGGTAGCGCACAACTTAAGATTTGCTTACAGTTGGTGGACTCACTGCGAACGAGAACGGGTGTTTTCCTATGCGGTGTTTGCTACAATTTATCCATACACGATGTAGCTGAGCTGATCGGCCACTTCTCTCGAGGTCGCATAAAGCCTTCTACATCCTCAATCAACGACATTTCAAGAAAACCAGCCAATATGTATTCTGCGTAAGCCAGAGGTTGGCCCATGTTAATTGTTTATGTCGCTATTGGCCGCTGGAAAACCGAGTCATGGAATTGCTTCCCACTAACAAATCGTTTAGGCCCTGAACTGCCTCGGTCTTAAAACTCTTAAAGTTCGGCAAAAGCAAAGCTTAGACTGAAGCAAACAAGTCTCGATAACGCAGAAAATAAATCTGTAGATGGACGGCAATACGGGAAACGTTTACCCGAAACATCAACCACAACAGCGACAGCAAAATACAAACAAATTGGAAAAAATCCAAAAAATCCAAAAATCAGTCAATCAATTTAAGAAATACTATTGCGGCACCAAACAGCTTGGAAAAAAAAAAACCAAGAAGACCAAGAAATAAAAGAAAAAGAAATTTAAAAAAATCAATCAATCAATAAAAAATAAAAAATAAACCAAAGCGGGTTAAAAAAAACCAAAAAAAAAATTAGAACTAAATAAGTCAATCGATTAATTAAAGCAACAAAAATGTTCGGCGTGGCTGGGATTTTCTTCCCGGCCCGAGTTCGAATCTCAATCGGGGAGAAGTTATTCGACCCCCAAGCCGTTCGAGAATAACCCCTTTAATAACATATTGAGACTTGAACTCACGACCGCCAGATGCGACCCTGGATCAGCCGCGCGCAGCCCATCCCGCAGGACCACCTGGAAATCCCTTGGGTTGTTGCTAACAAATTAAGATGTGTATAGTACGTGCTGATATGCTAGTTTCCGGTTCCGCTTAGTCAAAGAGTGGGACTGTATTCTGCTAGTTATAGACCTGAGGCTAGAAACTCCAGCGTTATATATTCGTTACCGTCGTCAGCCAGAATTGCGCATTTTTCAGCCCAAATTGAGGCGTATTCGGACAGGATTCCAAACAGTTAGCAAGCCAAAAGGTAACGGTGGAAATTTGAAAACAGACATACACTTCAAAACTAACTGTAATTGCTGAGTATCGTTGGCGATGCTGCTTGTCATGCGCGCTTATTCGATTCAAAGATATCGCTATGTCTGCCAAGTTAAGCGGTAGCGCACAACTTAAGATTTGCTTACAGTTGGTGGACTCACTGCGAACGAGAACGGGTGTTTTCCTATGCGGTGTTTGCTACAATTTATCCATACACGATGTAGCTGAGCTGATCGGCCACTTCTCTCGAGGTCGCATAAAGCCTTCTACATCCTCAATCAACGACATTTCAAGAAACCAGCCAATATGTATTCTGCGTAAGCCAGAGGTTGGCCCATGTTAATTGTTTATGTCGCTATTGGCCGCTGGAAAACCGAGTCATGGAATTGCTTCCCACTAACAAATCGTTTAGGCCCTGAACTGCCTCGGTCTTAAACTCTTAAAGTTCGGCAAAAGCAAAGCTTAGACTGAAAGCAAACAAGTCTCGATAACGCAGAAAATAAATCTGTAGATGGACGGCAATACGGGAAACGTTTACCCGAAACATCAACCACAACAGCGACAGCAAAATACAACAAATTGGAAAAAAATCCAAAAAAATCCAAAAATCAGTCAATCAATTTAAGAATACTATTGCGGCACCAAACAGCTTGGAAAAAAAAAACCAAGAAGACCAAGAAATAAAAAGAAAAAGAAATTTAAAAAAATCAATCAATCAATAAAAAAATAAAAAATAAACCAAAGCGGGTTAAAAAAACCAAAAAAAAAATTAGAACTAAATAAGTCAATCGATTAATTAAAGCAACAAAAATGTTCGGCGTGGCTGGGATTTTCTCCCGGCCCGAGTTCGAATCTCAATCGGGGGAGAAGTTATTCGACCCCAAGCCGTTCGAGAATAACCCCTTTAATACATATGAGACTTGAACTCACGACCGCCAGATGCGACCCTGGATCAGCCGCGCGCAGCCCATCCCGCAGGACCACCTGGAAATCCCTTGGGTTGTTGCTAACAAATTAAGATGTGTATAGTACGTGCTGATATGCTAGTTTCCGTTCCGCTTAGTCAAAGAGTGGGACTGTATTCTGCTAGTTATAGACCTGAGGCTAGAAACTCCAGCGTTATATATTCGTTACCGTCGTCAGCCAGAATTGCGCATTTTCAGCCCAAATTGAGGCGTATTCGGACAGGATTCCAAACAGTTAGCAAGCCAAAAGGTAACGGTTGGAAATTTGAAACAGACATACACTTCAAAACTAACTGTAATTGCTGAGTATCGTTGGCGAATGCTGCTTGTCATTGCGCGCTTATTCGATTCAAAGATATCGCTATGTCTGCCAAGTTAAGCGGTAGCGCACAACTTAAGATTGCTTACAGTTGGTGGACTCACTGCGAACGAGAACGGTGTTATTCCTATGCGGTGTTTGCTACAATTTATCATACACGATGTAGCTGAGCTGATCGGCCACTTCTCTCGAGGTCGCATAAAGCCTTCTACATCCTCAATCAACGACATTTCAAGAAAACCAGCCAATATGTATTCTGCGTAGCCAGAGGTTGGCCCATGTTAATTGTTTATGTCGCTATTGGCCGCTGGAAAACCGAGTCATGGAATTGCTTCCCACTAACAAATCGTTTAGGCCCTGAACTGCCTCGGTCTTAAAACTCTTAAGTTCGGCAAAAGCAAAGCTTAGACTGAAAGCAAACAAGTCTCGATAACGCAGAAAATAAATCTGTAGATGGACGGCAATACGGGAAACGTTTACCCGAAACATCAACCACAACAGCGACAGCAAAATACAAACAAATTGGAAAAAATCCAAAAAAATCCAAAAATCAGTCAATCAATTTAAGAAATACTATTGCGGCACCAAACAGCTTGGAAAAAAAAAAACCAAGAAGACCAAGAAATAAAAAGAAAAAGAAATTTTAAAAAAATCAATCAATCAATAAAAAATAAAAAATAAACCAAAGCGGGTAAAAAAAACCAAAAAAAAAATTAGAACTAAATAAGTCAATCGATTAATAAAGCAACAAAAATGTTCGGCGTGGCTGGGATTTCTTCCCGGCCCGAGTTCGAATCTCAATCGGGGGAGAAGTTATTCGACCCCCAAGCCGTTCGAGAATAACCCTTTAATAACATATTGAGACTTGAACTCACGACCGCCAGATGCGACCCTGGATCAGCCGCGCGCAGCCCATCCCGCAGGACCACCTGGAAATCCCTTGGGTTGTTGCTAACAAATTAAGATGTGTATAGTACGTGCTGATATGCTAGTTTCCGGTTCCGCTTAGTCAAAGAGTGGGACTGTATTCTGCTAGTTATAGACCTGAGGCTAGAAACTCCAGCGTTATATATTCGTTACCGTCGTCAGCCAGAATTGCGCATTTTCAGCCCAAATTGAGGCGTATTCGGACAGGATTCCAAACAGTTAGCAAGCCAAAAGGTAACGGTTGGAAATTTGAAACAGACATACACTTCAAAACTAACTGTAATTGCTGAGTATCGTTGGCGAATGCTGCTTGTCATTGCGCGCTTATTCGATTCAAAGATATCGCTATGTCTGCCAAGTTAAGCGGTAGCGCACAACTTAAGATTTGCTTACAGTTGGTGGACTCACTGCGAACGAGAACGGGTGTTTTCCTATGCGGTGTTTGCTACAATTTATCCATACACGATGTAGCTGAGCTGATCGGCCACTTCTCTCGAGGTCGCATAAAGCCTTCTACATCCTCAATCAACGACATTTCAAGAAAACCAGCCAATATGTATTTCTGCGTAAGCCAGAGGTGGCCCATGTTAATTGTTTATGTCGCTATTGGCCGCTGGAAAACCCGAGTCATGGAATTGCTTCCCACTAACAAATCGTTTAGGCCCTGAACTGCCTCGGTCTTAAAACTCTTTAAGTTCGGCAAAAGCAAAGCTTAGACTGAAAGAGCAAACAAGTCTCGATAACGCAGAAAATAAATCTGTAGATGGACGGCAATACGGGAACGTTTACCCGAAACATCAACCACAACAGCGACAGCAAAATACAAACAAATTGGAAAAAATCCAAAAAATCCAAAAATCAGTCAATCAATTTAAGAAATACTATTGCGGCACCAAACAGCTTGGAAAAAAAAAAACCAAGAAGACCAAGAAATAAAAAGAAAAAGAAATTAAAAAATCAATCAATCAATAAAAAAATAAAAAATAAACCAAAGCGGGTTAAAAAAAACCAAAAAAAAAATTAGAACTAAATAAGTCAATCGATTAATTAAAAGCAACAAAAATGTTCGGCGTGGCTGGGATTTTCTTCCCGGCCCGAGTTCGAATCTCAATCGGGGGAGAAGTTATTCGACCCCCAAGCCGTTCGAGAATAACCCCTTTAATAACATATTGAGACTTGAACTCACGACCGCCAGATGCGACCCTGGATCAGCCGCGCGCAGCCCATCCCGCAGGACCACCTGGAAATCCCTTGGGTTGTTGCTAACAAATTAAGATGTGTATAGTACGTGCTGATATGCTAGTTTCCGGTTCCGCTTAGTCAAGAGTGGGACTGTATTCTGCTAGTTATAGACCTGAGGCTAGAAACTCCAGCGTTATATATTCGTTACCGTCGTCAGCCAGATTGCGCATTTTTCAGCCCAAATTGAGGCGTATTCGGACAGATTCCAACAGTTAGCAAGCCAAAAGGTAACGGTTGGAAATTTGAAAACAGACATACACTTCAAAACTAACTGTAATTGCTGAGTATCGTTGGCGAATGCTGCTTGTCATTGCGCGCTTATTCGATTCAAAGATATCGCTATGTCTGCCAAGTTAAGCGGTAGCGCACAACTTAAGATTTGCTTACAGTTGGTGGACTCACTGCGAACGAGAACGGGTGTTTTCCTATGCGGTGTTTGCTACAATTTATCCATACACGATGTAGCTGAGCTGATCGGCCACTTCTCTCGAGGTCGCATAAAGCCTTCTACATCCTCAATCAACGACATTTCAAGAAAACCAGCCAATATGTATTCTGCGTAGCCAGAGGTTGGCCCATGTTAATGTTTATGTCGCTATTGGCCGCTGAAAACCGAGTCATGGAATTGCTTCCCACTAACAAATCGTTTAGGCCCTGAACTGCCTCGGTCTTAAAACTCTTAAAGTTCGGCAAAAGCAAAGCTTAGACTGAAAGCAAACAAGTCTCGATAACGCAGAAAATAAATCTGTAGATGGACGGCAATACGGGAAACGTTTACCCGAAACATCAACCACAACAGCGACAGCAAAATACAAACAAATTGGAAAAAATCCAAAAAATCCAAAAATCAGTCAATCAATTTAAGAAATACTATTGCGGCACCAAACAGCTTGGAAAAAAAAAACCAAGAAGACCAAGAAATAAAAAAGAAAAAGAAATTTAAAAAATCAATCAATCAATAAAAAAATAAAAAATAAACCAAAGCGGGTTAAAAAAAACCAAAAAAAAATTAGAACTAAATAAGTCAATCGATTAATTAAAGCAACAAAAATGTTCGGCGTGGCTGGGATTTTCTTCCCGGCCGAGTTCGAATCTCAATCGGGGAGAAGTTATTCGACCCCCAAGCCGTTCGAGAATAACCCCTTTAATAACATATTGAGACTTGAACTCACGACCGCCAGATGCGACCCTGGATCAGCCGCGCGCAGCCCATCCCGCAGGACCACCTGGAAATCCCTTGGGTTGTTGCTAACAAATTAAGATGTGTATAGTACGTGCTGATATGCTAGTTTCCGGTTCCGCTTAGTCAAAGAGTGGGACTGTATTCTGCTAGTTATAGACTGAGGCTAGAAACTCCAGCGTTATATATTCGTTACCGTCGTCAGCCAGAATTGCGCATTTTTCAGCCCAAATTGAGGCGTATTCGGACAGGATTCCAAACAGTTAGCAAGCCAAAAGGTAACGGTTGGAAATTTGAAAACAGACATACACTTCAAAACTAACTGTAATTGCTGAGTATCGTTGGCGAATGCTGCTTGTCATTGCGCGCTTATTCGATTCAAAGATATCGCTATGTCTGCCAAGTTAAGCGGTAGCGCACAACTTAAGATTTGCTTACAGTTGGTGGACTCACTGCGAACGAGAACGGGTGTTTTCCTATGCGGTGTTTGCTACAATTTATCCATACACGATGTAGCTGAGCTGATCGCCACTTCTCTCGAGGTCGCATAAAGCCTTCTACATCCTCAATCAACGACATTCAAGAAAAACCAGCCAATATGTATTCTGCGTAAGCCAGAGGTTGGCCCATGTTAATTGTTTATGTCGCTATTGGCCGCTGGAAAACCGAGTCATGGAATTGCTTCCCACTAACAAATCGTTTAGGCCCTGAACTTGCCTCGGTCTTAAAACTCTTAAAGTTCGGCAAAAGCAAAGCTTAGACTGAAAGCAAAACAAGTCTCGATAACGCAGAAAATAAATCTGTAGATGGACGGCAATACGGGAAACGTTTACCCGAAACATCAACCACAACAGCGACAGCAAAATACAAACAAATTGGAAAAAATCCAAAAAATCCAAAAATCAGTCAATCAATTTAAGAAATACTATTGCGGCACCAAACAGCTTGGAAAAAAAAAAACCAAGAAGACCAAGAAATAAAAAGAAAAAGAAATTTAAAAAAATCAATCAATCAATAAAAAAATAAAAAATAACCAAAGCGGGTTAAAAAAAACCAAAAAAAAAATTAGAACTAAATAAGTCAATCGATTAATTAAAGCAACAAAAATGTTCGGCGTGGCTGGGATTTGTCTTCCCGGCCCGAGTTCGAATCTCAATCGGGGGAGAAGTTATTCGACCCCCCAAGCCGTTCGAGAATAACCCCCTTTAATAACATATTGAGACTTGAACTCACGACCGCCAGATGCGACCCTGGATCAGCCGCGCGCAGCCCATCCCGCAGGACCACCAGGAAATCCCTTGGGTTGTTGCTAACAAATTAAGATGTGTATAGTACGTGCTGATATGCTAGTTTCCGGTTCCGCTTAGTCAAAGAGTGGGACTGTATTCTGCTAGTTATAGACCTGAGGCTAGAAACTCCAGCGTTATATATTCGTTACCGTCGTCAGCCAGAATTGCGCATTTTTCAGCCCAAATTGAGGCGTATTCGGACAGGATTCCAAACAGTTAGCAAGCCAAAAGGTAACGGTTGGAAATTTGAAAACAGACATACACTTCAAAACTAACTGTAATTGCTGAGTATCGTTGGCGAATGCTGCTTGTCATTGCGCGCTTATTCGATTCAAAGATATCGCTATGTCTGCCAAGTTAAGCGGTAGCGCACAACTTAAGATTTGCTTACAGTTGGTGGACTCACTGCGAACGAGAACGGGTGTTTTCCTATGCGGTGTTTGCTACAATTTATCCATACACGATGTAGCTGAGCTGATCGGCCACTTCTCTCGAGGTCGCATAAAGCCTTCTACATCCTCAATCAACGACATTTCAAGAAACCAGCCAATATGTATTCTGCGTAAGCCAGAGGTTGGCCCATGTTAATTGTTTATGTCGCTATGGCCGCTGGAAAACCGAGTCATGGAATTGCTTCCCACTAACAAATCGTTAGGCCCTGAACTGCCTCGGTCTTAAAACTCTTAAAGTTCGGCAAAAGCAAAGCTTAGACTGAAAGCAATACAAGTCTCGATAACGCAGAAAATAAATCTGTAGATGGACGGCAATACGGAAACGTTTACCCGAAACATCAACCACAACAGCGACAGCAAAATACAAACAAATTGGAAAAAATCCAAAAAATCCAAAAATCAGTCAATCAATTAAGAAATACTATTGCGGCACAAACAGCTTGGAAAAAAAAAAAACCAAGAAGACCAAGAAATAAAAAGAAAAAGAAATTTAAAAAAATCAATCAATCAATAAAAAAATAAAAAATAAACCAAAGCGGGTTAAAAAAACCAAAAAAAAAATTAGAACTAAATAGTCAATCGATTAATTAAAAGCAACAAAAATGTTCGGCGTGGCTGGATTTTCTTCCCGGCCCGAGTTCGAATCTCAATCGGGGGAGAAGTTATTCGACCCCCAAGCCGTTCAGAGAATAACCCCTTTAATAACATATTGAGACTTGAACTCACGACCGCCAGATGCGACCCTGGATCAGCCGCGCGCAGCCCATCCCGCAGGACCACCTGGAAATCCCTTGGGTTGTTGCTAACAAATTAAGATGTGTATAGTACGTGCTGATATGCTAGTTTCCGGTTCCGCTTAGTCAAAGAGTGGACTGTATTCTGCTAGTTATAGACCTGAGGCTAGAAACTCCAGCGTTATATATTCGTTACCGTCGTCAGCCAGAATTGCGCATTTTTCAGCCCAAATTGAGGCGTATTCGGACAGGATTCCAAACAGTTAGCAAGCCAAAAGGTAACGGTTGGAAATTTGAAAACAGACATACACTTCAAAACTAACTGTAATTGCTGAGTATCGTTGGCGAATGCTGCTTGTCATTGCGCGCTATTCGATTCAAAGATATCGCTATGTCTGCCAAGTTAAGCGGGTAGCGCACAACTTAAGATTTGCTTACAGTTGGTGGACTCACTGCGAACGAGAACGGGTGTTTTCCTATGCGGTGTTTGCTACAATTTATCCATACACGATGTAGCTGAGCTGATCGGCCACTTCTCTCGAGGTCGCATAAAGCCTTCTACATCCTCAATCAACGACATTTCAAGAAAACCAGCCAATATGTATTCTGCGTAAGCCAGAGGTTGGCCCATGTTAATTGTTTATGTCGCTATTGGCCGCTGGAAAACCGAGTCATGGAATTGCTTCCCACTAACAAATCGTTTAGGCCCTGAACTGCCTCGGTCTTAAACTCTTAAAGTTCGGCAAAAGCAAAGCTTAGACTGAAAGCAAACAAGTCTCGATAACGCAGAAATAAATCTGTAGATGGACGGCAATACGGGAGAAACGTTTACCCGAAACATCACCACAACAGCGACAGCAAAATACAAACAAATTGGAAAAATCCAAAAAATCCAAAAATCAGTCAATCAATTTAAGAAATACTATTGCGGCACCAAACAGCTTGGAAAAAAAAACCAAGAAGACCAAGAAATAAAAAGAAAAAGAAATTAAAAAAATCAATCAATCAATAAAAAAATAAAAAATAAACCAAAGCGGGTTAAAAAAAACCAAAAAAAAATTAGAACTAAATAGTCAATCGATTAATTAAAGCAACAAAAATTGTTCGGCGTGGCTGGGATTTCTTCCCGGCCCGAGTTCGAATCTCAATCGGGGGAGAAGTTATTCGACCCCCAAGCCGTTCGAGAATAACCCCTTTAATAACATATTGAGACTTGAACTCACGACCGCCAGATGCGACCCTGATCAGCCGCGCGCAGCCCATCCCGCAGGACCACCTGGAAATCCCTTGGGTTGTTGCTACAAATTAAGATGTGTATAGTACGTGCTGATATGCTAGTTTCCGGTTCCGCTTAGTCAAAGAGTGGGGACTGTATTCTGCTAGTTATAGACCTGAGGCTAGAAACTCCAGCGTTATATATTCGTTTACCGTCGTCAGCCAGAATTGCGCATTTTTTCAGCCCAAATTGAGGCGTATTCGGACAGGATCAAACAGTTAGCAAGCCAAAAGGTAACGGTTGGAAATTTGAAAACAGACATACACTTCAAAACTAACTGTAATTGCTGAGTATCGTTGGCGAATGCTGCTTGTCATGCGCGCTTATTCGATTCAAAGATATCGCTATGTCTGCCAAGTTAAGCGGTAGCCGCACAACTTAAGATTTGCTTACAGTTGGTGGACTCACTGCGAACGAGAACGGGTGTTTTCCTATTGCGGTGTTTTGCTACAATTTATCCATACACGATGTAGCTGAGCTGATCGGCCACTTCTCTCGAGGTCGCATAAAGCCTTCTACATCCTCAATCAACGACATTTCAAGAAAACCAGCCAATATGTATTCTGCGTAAGCCAGAGGTTGGCCCATGTTAATTGTTTATGTCGCTATTGGCCGCTGGAAAACCGAGTCATGAATTGCTTCCCACTAACAATCGTTTAGGCCCTGAACTGCCTCGGTCTTAAAACTCTTAAAGTTCGGCAAAAGCAAAGCTAGACTGAAAGCAAACAAGTCTCGATAACGCAGAAAATAAATCTGTAGATGGACGGCAATACGGAAACGTTTACCGAAACATCAACCACAACAGCGACAGCAAAATACAAACAAATTGGAAAAAATCAAAAATCCAAAAATCAGTCAATCAATTTAAGAAATACTATTGCGGCACCAAACAGCTTGGAAAAAAAAAACCAAGAAGACCAAGAAATAAAAAGAAAAAGAAATTTAAAAAAATCAATCAATCAATAAAAAAATAAAAAATAAACCAAAGCGGGTTAAAAAAAACCAAAAAAAAAATTAGAACTAAATAAGTCAATCGATTAATTAAAGCAACAAAAATGTTCGGCGTGGCTGGGATTTCTTCCCGCCCGAGTTCGAATCTCAATCGGGGAGAAGTTATTCGACCCCCAAGCCGTTCGAGAATAACCCCTTTAATAACATATTGAGACTTGAACTCACGACCGCCAGATGCGACCCTGGATCAGCCGCGCGCAGCCCATCCGCAGGACCACCTGGAAATCCCTTGGGTTGTTGCTAACAAATTAAGATGTGTATAGTACGTGCTGATATGCTAGTTTCCGGTTCCGCTTAGTCAAAGAGTGGGACTGTATTCTGCTAGTTATAGACCTGAGGCTAGAAACTCCAGCGTTATATATTCGTTACCGTCGTCAGCCAGAATTGCGCATTTTTCAGCCCAAATTGAGGCGTATTCGGACAGGATTCCAAACAGTTAGCAAGCCAAAAGGTAACGGTTGGAAATTTGAAAACAGACATACACTTCAAAACTAACTGTAATTGCTGAGTATCGTTGGCGAATGCTGCTTGTCATTGCGCGCTTATTCGATTCAAAGATATCGCTATGTCTGCCAAGTTAAGCGGTAGCGCACAACTTAAGATTTGCTTACAGTTGGTGGACTCACTGCGAACGAGAACGGGTGTTTTCCTATGCGGTGTTTGCTACAATTTATCCATACACGATGTAGCTGAGCTGATCGGCCACTTCTCTCGAGGTCGCATAAAGCCTTCTACATCCTCAATCAACGACATTTCAAGAAAACCAGCCAATATGTATTCTGCGTAAGCAGAGGTTGGCCCATGTTAATTGTTTATGTCGCTATTGGCCGCTGAAAACCGAGTCATGGAATTGCTTCCCACTAACAAATCGTTAGGCCCTGAACTGCCTCGGTCTTAAAACTCTTAAAGTTCGCAAAAGCAAAGCTTAGACTGAAAGCAAACAAGTCTCGATAACGCAGAAAATAAATCTGTAGATGGACGGCAATACGGGAACGTTTACCCGAAACATCAACCACAACAGCGACAGCAAAATACAAACAAATTGGAAAAAATCCAAAAAATCCAAAAATCAGTCAATCAATTTAAGAAATACTATTGCGGCACCAACAGCTTGGAAAAAAAAAAAACCAAGAAGACCAAGAAATAAAAAGAAAAAGAAATTTAAAAAAATCAATCAATCAATAAAAAAATAAAAATAAACCAAAGCGGGTTAAAAAAACCAAAAAAAAAATTAGAACTAAATAAGTCAATCGATTAATTAAAGCAACAAAAATGTTCGGCGTGGCTGGGATTTTCTTCCCGGCCCGAGTTCGAATCTCAATCGGGGGAGAAGTTATTCGACCCCAAGCCGTTCGAGAATACCCCTTTAATAACATATTGAGACTTGAACTCACGACCGCCAGATGCGACCCTGGATCAGCCGCGCGCAGCCCATCCCGCAGGACCACCTGGAAATCCCTTGGGTTGTTGCTAACAAATTAAGATGTGTATAGTACGTGCTGATATGCTAGTTTCCGGTTCCGCTTAGTCAAAGAGTGGGACTGTATTCTGCTAGTTATAGACCTGAGGCTAGAAACTCCAGCGTTATATATTCGTTACCGTCGTCAGCCAGAATTGCGCATTTTTCAGCCCAAATTGAGGCGTATTCGGACAGGATTCCAAAACAGTTAGCAAGCCAAAAGGTAACGGTTGGAAATTTGAAAACAGACATACACTTCAAAACTAACTGTAATTGCTGAGTATCGTTGGCGAATGCTGCTTGTCATTGCGCGCTTATTCGATTCAAAGATATCGCTATGTCTGCCAAGTTAAGCGGTAGCGCACAACTTAAGATTTGCTTACAGTTGGTGGACTCACTGCGAACGAGAACGGGTGTTTTCCTATGCGGTGTTTGCTACAATTTATCCATACACGATGTAGCTGAGCTGATCGGCCACTTCTCTCGAGGTCGCATAAAGCCTTCTACATCCTCAATCAACGACATTTCAAGAAAACAGCCAATATGTATTCTGCGTAAGCCAGAGGTTGGCCATGTTAATTGTTTATGTCGCTATTGGCCGCTGGAAAACCGAGTCATGGAATTGCTTCCCACTAACAAATCGTTTAGGCCCTGAACTGCCTCGGTCTTAAAACTCTTAAAGTTCGGCAAAAGCAAAGCTTAGACTGAAAGCAAACAAGTCTCGATAACGCAGAAAATAAATCTGTAGATGGACGGCAATACGGAAACGTTTACCCGAAACATCAACCACAACAGCGACAGCAAAATACAAACAAATTGGAAAAAAATCCAAAAAATCCAAAATCAGTCAATCAATTTAAGAAATACTATTGCGGCACCAAACAGCTTGGAAAAAAAAAACCCAAGAAGACCAAGAAATAAAAAGAAAAAGAAATTTAAAAAAATCAATCAATCAATAAAAAAATAAAAAATAAACCAAAGCGGTTAAAAAAAACCAAAAAAAAAATTAGAACTAAATAAGTCAATCGATTAATTAAAGCAACAAAAATGTTCGGCGTGGCTGGGATTTTCTTCCCGGCCCGAGTTCGAATCTCAATCGGGGGAGAAGTTATTCGACCCCCAAGCCGTTCGAGAATAACCCCTTTAATAACATATTGAGACTTGAACTCACGACCGCCAGATGCGACCCTGGATCAGCCGCGCGCAGCCCATCCCGCAGGACCACCTGGAAATCCCTTGGGTTGTTGCTAACAAATTAAGATGTGTATAGTACGTGCTGATATGCTAGTTTCCGGTTCCGCTTAGTCAAAGAGTGGGGACTGTATTCTGCTAGTTATAGACCTGAGGCTAGAAACTCCAGCGTTATATATTCGTTACCGTCGTCAGCCAGAATTGCGCATTTTTCAGCCCAAATTGAGGCGTATTCGGACAGGATTCCAAACAGTTAGCAAGCCAAAAGGTAACGGTTGGAAATTTGAAAACAGACATACACTTCAAAACTAACTGTAATTGCTGAGTATCGTTGGCGAATGCTGCTTGTCATTGCGCGCTTATTCGATTCAAGATATCGCTATGTCTGCCAAGTTAAGCGGTAGCGCACAACTTAAGATTTGCTTACAGTTGGTGGACTCACTGCGAACGAGAACGGGTGTTTTCCTATGCGGTGTTTGCTACAATTTATCCATACACGATGTAGCTGAGCTGATCGGCCACTTCTCTCGAGGTCGCATAAAGCCTTCTACATCCTCAATCAACGACATTTCAAGAAAACCAGCCAATATGTATTCTGCGTAAGCCAGAGGTTGGCCATGTTAATTGTTTATGTCGCTATTGGCCGCTGGAAAACCGAGTCATGGAATTGCTTCCACTAACAAATCGTTTAGGCCCTGAACTGCCTCGGTCTTAAAACTCTTAAAGTTCGGCAAAAAGCAAAGCTTAGACTGAAAGCAAACAAGTCTCGATAACGCAGAAATAAATCTGTAGATGGACGGCAATACGGGAAACGTTTACCCGAAACATCAACCACAACAGCGACAGCAAAATACAAACAAATTGGAAAAAATCCAAAAAATCCAAAAATCAGTCAATCAATTTAAGAAATACTATTGCGGCACCAAACAGCTTGGAAAAAAAAAAACCAAGAAGACCAAGAAATAAAAAGAAAAAGAAATTTAAAAAATCAATCAATCAATAAAAAAATAAAAAATAAACCAAGCGGGTTAAAAAAACCAAAAAAAAATTAGAACTAAATAAGTCAATCGATTAATTAAAGCAACACGGCGTGGCTGGGATTTTCTTCCGGCCCGAGTTCGAATCTCAATCGGGGAGAAGTTATTCGACCCCCAAGCCGTTCGAGAATAACCCCTTTAATAACATATTGAGACTTGAACTCAACGACCGCCAGATGCGACCCTGGATCAGCCGCGCGCAGCCCATCCCGCAGGACCACCTGGAAATCCCTTGGGTTGTTGCTACAAATTAAGATGTGTATAGTACGTGCTGATATGCTAGTTTCCGGTTCCGCTTAGTCAAAGAGTGGGACTGTATTCTGCTAGTTATAGACCTGAGGCTAGAAACTCCAGCGTTATATATTCGTTACCGTCGTCAGCCAGAATTGCGCATTTTTCAGCCCAAATTGAGGCGTATTCGGACAGGATTCCAAACAGTTAGCAAGCCAAAAGGTAACGGTTGGAAATTTGAAAACAGACATACACTTCAAAACTAACTGTAATTGCTGAGTATCGTTGGCGAATGCTGCTTGTCATTGCGCGCTTATTCGATTCAAAGATATCGCTATGTCTGCCAAGTTAAGCGGTAGCGCACAACTTAAGATTTGCTTACAGTTGGTGGACTCACTGCGAACGAGAACGGGTGTTTTCCTATGCGGTGTTTGCTACAATTTATCCATACACGATGTAGCTGAGCTGATCGGCCACTTCTCTCGAGGTCGCATAAAGCCTTCTACATCCTCAATCAACGACATTTCAAGAAAACCAGCCAATATGTATTCTGCGTAAGCCAGAGGTTGGCCCATGTTAATTGTTTATGTCGCTATTGGCCGCTGGAAAACCGAGTCATGGAATTGCTTCCCACTAACAAATCGTTTAGGCCCTGAACTGCCTCGGTCTTAAAACTCTTAAAGTTCGGCAAAAGCAAAGCTTAGACTGAAAGCAAACAAGTCTCGATAACGCAGAAAATAAATCTGTAGATGGACGGCAATACGGGAAACGTTTACCCGAAACATCAAACCACAACAGCGACAGCAAAATACAAACAAATTGGAAAAAATCCAAAAAATCAAAAATCAGTCAATCAATTTAAGAAATACTATTGCGGCACCAAACAGCTTGGAAAAAAAAAAAACCAAGAAGACCAAGAAATAAAAAGAAAAAGAATTTAAAAAAATCAATCAATCAATAAAAAAATAAAAAATAAACCAAAGCGGGTTAAAAAAAACCAAAAAAAAAATTAGAACTAAATAAGTCAATCGATTAATTAAAGCAACAAAAATGTTCGGCGTGGCTGGGATTTTCTTCCCGGCCCGAGTTCGAATCTCAATCGGGGGAGAAGTTATTCGACCCCCAAGCCGTTCGAGAATAACCCCTTTAATAACATATTGAGACTTGAACTCACACGACCGCCAGATGCGACCCTGGATCAGCCGCGCGCAGCCCATCCCGCAGGACCACCTGGAAATCCCTTGGGTTGTTGCTAACAAATTAAGATGTGTATAGTACGTGCTGATATGCTAGTTTCCGGTTCCGCTTAGTCAAAGAGTGGGACTGTATTCTGCTAGTTATAGACCTGAGGCTAGAAACTCCAGCGTTATATATTCGTTACCGTCGTCAGCCAGAATTGCGCATTTTTCAGCCCAAATTGAGGCGTATTCGGACAGGATTCCAAACAGTTAGCAAGCCAAAAGGTAACGGTTGGAAATTGAAAACAGACATACACTTCAAAACTAACTGTAATTGCTGAGTATCGTTGGCGAATGCTGCTTGTCATTGCGCGCTTATTCGATTCAAAGATATCGCTATGTCTGCCAAGTTAAGCGGTAGCGCACAACTTAAGATTTGCTTACAGTTGGTGGACTCACTGCGAACGAGAACGGGTGTTTTCCTATGCGGTGTTTGCTACAATTTATCCATACACGATGTAGCTGAGCTGATCGGCCACTTCTCTCGAGGTCGCATAAAGCCTTCTACATCCTCAATCAACGACATTTCAAGAAAACCAGCCAATATGTATTCTGCGTAAGCCAGAGGTTGGCCCATGTTAATTGTTTATGTCGCTATTGGCCGCTGAAAACCGAGTCATGGAATTGCTTCCCACTAACAAATCGTTTAGGGCCCTGAACTGCCTCGGTCTTAAAACTCTTAAAGTTCGGCAAAAGCAAAGCTTAGACTGAAAGCAAACAAGTCTCGATAACGCAGAAAATAAATCTGTAGATGGACGGCAATACGGGAACGTTTACCCGAAACATCAACCACAACAGCGACAGCAAAATACAAACAAATTGGAAAAAATCCAAAAAATCCAAAAATCAGTCAATCAATTTAAGAAATACTATTGCGGCACCAAACAGCTTGGAAAAAAAAAAACCAAGAAGGACCAAGAAATAAAAAGAAAAAGAAATTTAAAAAAATCAATCAATCAATAAAAAAATAAAAAATAAACCAAAGCGGGTTAAAAAAACCAAAAAAAAAATTAGAACTAAATAAGTCAATCGATTAATTAAAGCAACAAAAATGTTCGGCGTGGCTGGGATTTCTTCCCGGCCCGAGTTCGAATCTCAATCGGGGGAGAAGTTATTCGACCCCCAAGCCGTTCGAGAATAACCCCTTTAATAAATATGAGACTTGAACTCACGACCGCCAGATGCGACCCTGGATCAGCCGCGGCGCAGCCCATCCCGCAGGACCACCTGGAAATCCCTTGGGTTGTTGCTAACAAATTAAGATGTGTATAGTACGTGCTGATATGCTAGTTTCCGGTTCCGCTTAGTCAAAGAGTGGGACTGTATTCTGCTAGTTATAGACCTGAGGCTAGAAACTCCAGCGTTATATATTCGTTACCGTCGTCAGCCAGAATTGCGCATTTTTCAGCCCAAATTGAGGCGTATTCGGACAGGATCCAAACAGTTAGCAAGCCAAAAGGTAACGGTTGGAAATTTGAAACAGACATACACTTCAAAACTAACTGTAATTGCTGAGTATCGTTGGCGAATGCTGCTTGTCATTGCGCGCTTATTCGATTCAAAGATATCGCTATGTCTGCCAAGTTAAGCGGTAGCGCACAACTTAAGATTTGCTTACAGTTGGTGGACTCACTGCGAACGAGAACGGGTGTTTTTCCTATGCGGTGTTTGCTACAATTTATCCATACACGATGTAGCTGAGCTGATCGGCCACTTCTCTCGAGGTCGCATAAAGCCTTCTACATCCTCAATCAACGACATTTCAAGAAAACCAGCCAATATGTATTCTGCGTAAGCCAGAGGTTGGCCCATGTTAATTGTTTATGTCGCTATTGGCCGCTGGAAAACCGAGTCATGGAATTGCTTCCACTAACAAATCGTTTAGGCCCTGAACTGCCTCGGTCTTAAAACTCTTAAGTTCGGCAAAAGCAAAGCTTAGACTGAAAGCAAACAAGTCTCGATAACGCAGAAAATAAATCTGTAGATGGACGGCAATACGGGAAACGTTTACCCGAAACATCAACCACAACAGCGACAGCAAAATACAAACAAATTGGAAAAAATCCAAAAAATCCAAAAATCAGTCAATCAATTTAAGAAATACTATTGCGGCACCAACAGCTGGAAAAAAAAAAACCAAGAAGACCAAAGAAATAAAAAGAAAAAGAAATTTAAAAAAATCAATCAATCAATAAAAAAATAAAAAATAAAACCAAAGCGGGTTAAAAAAACCAAAAAAAAATTAGAACTAAATAAGTCAATCGATTAATTAAAGCAACAAAAATGTTCGGCGTGGCTGGGATTTTCTTCCCGGCCCGAGTTCGAATCTCAATCGGGGGAGAAGTTATTCGACCCCCAAGCCGTTCGAGAATAACCCCTTTAATAACATATTGAGACTTGAACTCACGACCGCCAGATGCGACCCTGGATCAGCCGCGCGCAGCCCATCCCGCAGGACCACCTGGAAATCCCTTGGGTTGTTGCTAACAAATTAAGATGTGTATAGTACGTGCTGATATGCTAGTTTCCGGTTCCGCTTAGTCAAAGAGTGGGACTGTATTCTGCTAGTTATAGACCTGAGGCTAGAAACTCCAGCGTTATATATTCGTTACCGTCGTCAGCCAGAATTGCGCATTTTTCAGCCCAAATTGAGGCGTATTCGGACAGGATTCCAAACAGTTAGCAAGCCAAAAGGTAACGGTTGGAAATTTGAAAACAGACATACACTTCAAAACTAACTGTAATTGCTGAGTATCGTTGGCGAATGCTGCTTGTCATTGCGCGCTTATTCGATTCAAAGATATCGCTATGTCTGCCAAGTTAAGCGGTAGCGCACAACTTAAGATTTGCTTACAGTTGGTGGACTCACTGCGAACGAGAACGGGTGTTTTCCTATGCGGTGTTTGCTACAATTTATCCATACACGATGTAGCTGAGCTGATCGGCCACTTCTCTCGAGGTCGCATAAAGCCTTCTACATCCTCAATCAACGACATTTCAAGAAAACCAGCCAATATGTATTCTGCGTAAGCCAGAGGTTGGCCCATGTTAATTGTTTATGTCGCTATTGGCCGCTGGAAAACCGAGTCATGGAATTGCTTCCCACTAACAAATCGTTTAGGCCCTGAACTGCCTCGGTCTTAAAACTCTTAAAGTTCGGCAAAAGCAAAGCTTAGACTGAAAGCAAACAAGTCTCGATAACGCAGAAAATAAATCTGTAGATGGACGGCAATACGGGAAACGTTTACCCGAAACATCAACCACAACAGCGACAGCAAAATACAAACAAATTGGAAAAAATCCAAAAAATCCAAAAATCAGTCAATCAATTTAAGAAATACTATTGCGGCACCAAACAGCTTGGAAAAAAAAAAACCAAGAAGACCAAGAAATAAAAAGAAAAAGAAATTTAAAAAAATCAATCAATCAATAAAAAAATAAAAAATAAACCAAAGCGGGTTAAAAAAAACCAAAAAAAAAATTAGAACTAAATAAGTCAATCGATTAATTAAAGCAACAAAAATGTTCGGCGTGGCTGGGATTTTCTTCCCGGCCCGAGTTCGAATCTCAATCGGGGGAGAAGTTATTCGACCCCCAAGCCGTTCGAGAATAACCCCTTTAATAACATATTGAGACTTGAACTCACGACCGCCAGATGCGACCCTGGATCAGCCGCGCGCAGCCCATCCCGCAGGACCACCTGGAAATCCCTTGGGTTGTTGCTAACAAATTAAGATGTGTATAGTACGTGCTGATATGCTAGTTTCCGGTTCCGCTTAGTCAAAGAGTGGGACTGTATTCTGCTAGTTATAGACCTGAGGCTAGAAACTCCAGCGTTATATATTCGTTACCGTCGTCAGCCAGAATTGCGCATTTTTCAGCCCAAATTGAGGCGTATTCGGACAGGATTCCAAACAGTTAGCAAGCCAAAAGGTAACGGTTGGAAATTTGAAAACAGACATACACTTCAAAACTAACTGTAATTGCTGAGTATCGTTGGCGAATGCTGCTTGTCATTGCGCGCTTATTCGATTCAAAGATATCGCTATGTCTGCCAAGTTAAGCGGTAGCGCACAACTTAAGATTTGCTTACAGTTGGTGGACTCACTGCGAACGAGAACGGGTGTTTTCCTATGCGGTGTTTGCTACAATTTATCCATACACGATGTAGCTGAGCTGATCGGCCACTTCTCTCGAGGTCGCATAAAGCCTTCTACATCCTCAATCAACGACATTTCAAGAAAACCAGCCAATATGTATTCTGCGTAAGCCAGAGGTTGGCCCATGTTAATTGTTTATGTCGCTATTGGCCGCTGGAAAACCGAGTCATGGAATTGCTTCCCACTAACAAATCGTTTAGGCCCTGAACTGCCTCGGTCTTAAAACTCTTAAAGTTCGGCAAAAGCAAAGCTTAGACTGAAAGCAAACAAGTCTCGATAACGCAGAAAATAAATCTGTAGATGGACGGCAATACGGGAAACGTTTACCCGAAACATCAACCACAACAGCGACAGCAAAATACAAACAAATTGGAAAAAATCCAAAAAATCCAAAAATCAGTCAATCAATTTAAGAAATACTATTGCGGCACCAAACAGCTTGGAAAAAAAAAAACCAAGAAGACCAAGAAATAAAAAGAAAAAGAAATTTAAAAAAATCAATCAATCAATAAAAAAATAAAAAATAAACCAAAGCGGGTTAAAAAAAACCAAAAAAAAAATTAGAACTAAATAAGTCAATCGATTAATTAAAGCAACAAAAATGTTCGGCGTGGCTGGGATTTTCTTCCCGGCCCGAGTTCGAATCTCAATCGGGGGAGAAGTTATTCGACCCCCAAGCCGTTCGAGAATAACCCCTTTAATAACATATTGAGACTTGAACTCACGACCGCCAGATGCGACCCTGGATCAGCCGCGCGCAGCCCATCCCGCAGGACCACCTGGAAATCCCTTGGGTTGTTGCTAACAAATTAAGATGTGTATAGTACGTGCTGATATGCTAGTTTCCGGTTCCGCTTAGTCAAAGAGTGGGACTGTATTCTGCTAGTTATAGACCTGAGGCTAGAAACTCCAGCGTTATATATTCGTTACCGTCGTCAGCCAGAATTGCGCATTTTTCAGCCCAAATTGAGGCGTATTCGGACAGGATTCCAAACAGTTAGCAAGCCAAAAGGTAACGGTTGGAAATTTGAAAACAGACATACACTTCAAAACTAACTGTAATTGCTGAGTATCGTTGGCGAATGCTGCTTGTCATTGCGCGCTTATTCGATTCAAAGATATCGCTATGTCTGCCAAGTTAAGCGGTAGCGCACAACTTAAGATTTGCTTACAGTTGGTGGACTCACTGCGAACGAGAACGGGTGTTTTCCTATGCGGTGTTTGCTACAATTTATCCATACACGATGTAGCTGAGCTGATCGGCCACTTCTCTCGAGGTCGCATAAAGCCTTCTACATCCTCAATCAACGACATTTCAAGAAAACCAGCCAATATGTATTCTGCGTAAGCCAGAGGTTGGCCCATGTTAATTGTTTATGTCGCTATTGGCCGCTGGAAAACCGAGTCATGGAATTGCTTCCCACTAACAAATCGTTTAGGCCCTGAACTGCCTCGGTCTTAAAACTCTTAAAGTTCGGCAAAAGCAAAGCTTAGACTGAAAGCAAACAAGTCTCGATAACGCAGAAAATAAATCTGTAGATGGACGGCAATACGGGAAACGTTTACCCGAAACATCAACCACAACAGCGACAGCAAAATACAAACAAATTGGAAAAAATCCAAAAAATCCAAAAATCAGTCAATCAATTTAAGAAATACTATTGCGGCACCAAACAGCTTGGAAAAAAAAAAACCAAGAAGACCAAGAAATAAAAAGAAAAAGAAATTTAAAAAAATCAATCAATCAATAAAAAAATAAAAAATAAACCAAAGCGGGTTAAAAAAAACCAAAAAAAAAATTAGAACTAAATAAGTCAATCGATTAATTAAAGCAACAAAAATGTTCGGCGTGGCTGGGATTTTCTTCCCGGCCCGAGTTCGAATCTCAATCGGGGGAGAAGTTATTCGACCCCCAAGCCGTTCGAGAATAACCCCTTTAATAACATATTGAGACTTGAACTCACGACCGCCAGATGCGACCCTGGATCAGCCGCGCGCAGCCCATCCCGCAGGACCACCTGGAAATCCCTTGGGTTGTTGCTAACAAATTAAGATGTGTATAGTACGTGCTGATATGCTAGTTTCCGGTTCCGCTTAGTCAAAGAGTGGGACTGTATTCTGCTAGTTATAGACCTGAGGCTAGAAACTCCAGCGTTATATATTCGTTACCGTCGTCAGCCAGAATTGCGCATTTTTCAGCCCAAATTGAGGCGTATTCGGACAGGATTCCAAACAGTTAGCAAGCCAAAAGGTAACGGTTGGAAATTTGAAAACAGACATACACTTCAAAACTAACTGTAATTGCTGAGTATCGTTGGCGAATGCTGCTTGTCATTGCGCGCTTATTCGATTCAAAGATATCGCTATGTCTGCCAAGTTAAGCGGTAGCGCACAACTTAAGATTTGCTTACAGTTGGTGGACTCACTGCGAACGAGAACGGGTGTTTTCCTATGCGGTGTTTGCTACAATTTATCCATACACGATGTAGCTGAGCTGATCGGCCACTTCTCTCGAGGTCGCATAAAGCCTTCTACATCCTCAATCAACGACATTTCAAGAA
Source organism: Orbicella faveolata (assembly GCF_042242905.1). Classification (NCBI taxonomy): domain Eukaryota; kingdom Metazoa; phylum Cnidaria; class Anthozoa; order Scleractinia; family Merulinidae; genus Orbicella; species Orbicella faveolata. The sequence goes on from NW_028301587.1 coordinate 28,960, forward strand.
AACCAGCCAATATGTATTCTGCGTAAGCCAGAGGTTGGCCCATGTTAATTGTTTATGTCGCTATTGGCCGCTGGAAAACCGAGTCATGGAATTGCTTCCCACTAACAAATCGTTTAGGCCCTGAACTGCCTCGGTCTTAAAACTCTTAAAGTTCGGCAAAAGCAAAGCTTAGACTGAAAGCAAACAAGTCTCGATAACGCAGAAAATAAATCTGTAGATGGACGGCAATACGGGAAACGTTTACCCGAAACATCAACCACAACAGCGACAGCAAAATACAAACAAATTGGAAAAAATCCAAAAAATCCAAAAATCAGTCAATCAATTTAAGAAATACTATTGCGGCACCAAACAGCTTGGAAAAAAAAAAACCAAGAAGACCAAGAAATAAAAAGAAAAAGAAATTTAAAAAAATCAATCAATCAATAAAAAAATAAAAAATAAACCAAAGCGGGTTAAAAAAAACCAAAAAAAAAATTAGAACTAAATAAGTCAATCGATTAATTAAAGCAACAAAAATGTTCGGCGTGGCTGGGATTTTCTTCCCGGCCCGAGTTCGAATCTCAATCGGGGGAGAAGTTATTCGACCCCCAAGCCGTTCGAGAATAACCCCTTTAATAACATATTGAGACTTGAACTCACGACCGCCAGATGCGACCCTGGATCAGCCGCGCGCAGCCCATCCCGCAGGACCACCTGGAAATCCCTTGGGTTGTTGCTAACAAATTAAGATGTGTATAGTACGTGCTGATATGCTAGTTTCCGGTTCCGCTTAGTCAAAGAGTGGGACTGTATTCTGCTAGTTATAGACCTGAGGCTAGAAACTCCAGCGTTATATATTCGTTACCGTCGTCAGCCAGAATTGCGCATTTTTCAGCCCAAATTGAGGCGTATTCGGACAGGATTCCAAACAGTTAGCAAGCCAAAAGGTAACGGTTGGAAATTTGAAAACAGACATACACTTCAAAACTAACTGTAATTGCTGAGTATCGTTGGCGAATGCTGCTTGTCATTGCGCGCTTATTCGATTCAAAGATATCGCTATGTCTGCCAAGTTAAGCGGTAGCGCACAACTTAAGATTTGCTTACAGTTGGTGGACTCACTGCGAACGAGAACGGGTGTTTTCCTATGCGGTGTTTGCTACAATTTATCCATACACGATGTAGCTGAGCTGATCGGCCACTTCTCTCGAGGTCGCATAAAGCCTTCTACATCCTCAATCAACGACATTTCAAGAAAACCAGCCAATATGTATTCTGCGTAAGCCAGAGGTTGGCCCATGTTAATTGTTTATGTCGCTATTGGCCGCTGGAAAACCGAGTCATGGAATTGCTTCCCACTAACAAATCGTTTAGGCCCTGAACTGCCTCGGTCTTAAAACTCTTAAAGTTCGGCAAAAGCAAAGCTTAGACTGAAAGCAAACAAGTCTCGATAACGCAGAAAATAAATCTGTAGATGGACGGCAATACGGGAAACGTTTACCCGAAACATCAACCACAACAGCGACAGCAAAATACAAACAAATTGGAAAAAATCCAAAAAATCCAAAAATCAGTCAATCAATTTAAGAAATACTATTGCGGCACCAAACAGCTTGGAAAAAAAAAAACCAAGAAGACCAAGAAATAAAAAGAAAAAGAAATTTAAAAAAATCAATCAATCAATAAAAAAATAAAAAATAAACCAAAGCGGGTTAAAAAAAACCAAAAAAAAAATTAGAACTAAATAAGTCAATCGATTAATTAAAGCAACAAAAATGTTCGGCGTGGCTGGGATTTTCTTCCCGGCCCGAGTTCGAATCTCAATCGGGGGAGAAGTTATTCGACCCCCAAGCCGTTCGAGAATAACCCCTTTAATAACATATTGAGACTTGAACTCACGACCGCCAGATGCGACCCTGGATCAGCCGCGCGCAGCCCATCCCGCAGGACCACCTGGAAATCCCTTGGGTTGTTGCTAACAAATTAAGATGTGTATAGTACGTGCTGATATGCTAGTTTCCGGTTCCGCTTAGTCAAAGAGTGGGACTGTATTCTGCTAGTTATAGACCTGAGGCTAGAAACTCCAGCGTTATATATTCGTTACCGTCGTCAGCCAGAATTGCGCATTTTTCAGCCCAAATTGAGGCGTATTCGGACAGGATTCCAAACAGTTAGCAAGCCAAAAGGTAACGGTTGGAAATTTGAAAACAGACATACACTTCAAAACTAACTGTAATTGCTGAGTATCGTTGGCGAATGCTGCTTGTCATTGCGCGCTTATTCGATTCAAAGATATCGCTATGTCTGCCAAGTTAAGCGGTAGCGCACAACTTAAGATTTGCTTACAGTTGGTGGACTCACTGCGAACGAGAACGGGTGTTTTCCTATGCGGTGTTTGCTACAATTTATCCATACACGATGTAGCTGAGCTGATCGGCCACTTCTCTCGAGGTCGCATAAAGCCTTCTACATCCTCAATCAACGACATTTCAAGAAAACCAGCCAATATGTATTCTGCGTAAGCCAGAGGTTGGCCCATGTTAATTGTTTATGTCGCTATTGGCCGCTGGAAAACCGAGTCATGGAATTGCTTCCCACTAACAAATCGTTTAGGCCCTGAACTGCCTCGGTCTTAAAACTCTTAAAGTTCGGCAAAAGCAAAGCTTAGACTGAAAGCAAACAAGTCTCGATAACGCAGAAAATAAATCTGTAGATGGACGGCAATACGGGAAACGTTTACCCGAAACATCAACCACAACAGCGACAGCAAAATACAAACAAATTGGAAAAAATCCAAAAAATCCAAAAATCAGTCAATCAATTTAAGAAATACTATTGCGGCACCAAACAGCTTGGAAAAAAAAAAACCAAGAAGACCAAGAAATAAAAAGAAAAAGAAATTTAAAAAAATCAATCAATCAATAAAAAAATAAAAAATAAACCAAAGCGGGTTAAAAAAAACCAAAAAAAAAATTACAACTAAATAAGTCAATCGATTAATTAAAGCAACAAAAATGTTCGGCGTGGCTGGGATTTTCTTCCCGGCCCGAGTTCGAATCTCAATCGGGGGAGAAGTTATTCGACCCCCAAGCCGTTCGAGAATAACCCCTTTAATAACATATTGAGACTTGAACTCACGACCGCCAGATGCGACCCTGGATCAGCCGCGCGCAGCCCATCCCGCAGGACCACCTGGAAATCCCTTGGGTTGTTGCTAACAAATTAAGATGTGTATAGTACGTGCTGATATGCTAGTTTCCGGTTCCGCTTAGTCAAAGAGTGGGACTGTATTCTGCTAGTTATAGACCTGAGGCTAGAAACTCCAGCGTTATATATTCGTTACCGTCGTCAGCCAGAATTGCGCATTTTTCAGCCCAAATTGAGGCGTATTCGGACAGGATTCCAAACAGTTAGCAAGCCAAAAGGTAACGGTTGGAAATTTGAAAACAGACATACACTTCAAAACTAACTGTAATTGCTGAGTATCGTTGGCGAATGCTGCTTGTCATTGCGCGCTTATTCGATTCAAAGATATCGCTATGTCTGCCAAGTTAAGCGGTAGCGCACAACTTAAGATTTGCTTACAGTTGGTGGACTCACTGCGAACGAGAACGGGTGTTTTCCTATGCGGTGTTTGCTACAATTTATCCATACACGATGTAGCTGAGCTGATCGGCCACTTCTCTCGAGGTCGCATAAAGCCTTCTACATCCTCAATCAACGACATTTCAAGAAAACCAGCCAATATGTATTCTGCGTAAGCCAGAGGTTGGCCCATGTTAATTGTTTATGTCGCTATTGGCCGCTGGAAAACCGAGTCATGGAATTGCTTCCCACTAACAAATCGTTTAGGCCCTGAACTGCCTCGGTCTTAAAACTCTTAAAGTTCGGCAAAAGCAAAGCTTAGACTGAAAGCAAACAAGTCTCGATAACGCAGAAAATAAATCTGTAGATGGACGGCAATACGGGAAACGTTTACCCGAAACATCAACCACAACAGCGACAGCAAAATACAAACAAATTGGAAAAAATCCAAAAAATCCAAAAATCAGTCAATCAATTTAAGAAATACTATTGCGGCACCAAACAGCTTGGAAAAAAAAAACCAAGAAGACCAAGAAATAAAAAGAAAAAGAAATTTAAAAAAATCAATCAATCAATAAAAAAATAAAAAATAAACCAAAGCGGGTTAAAAAAAACCAAAAAAAAAATTAGAACTAAATAAGTCAATCGATTAATTAAAGCAACAAAAATGTTCGGCGTGGCTGGGATTTTCTTCCCGGCCCGAGTTCGAATCTCAATCGGGGGAGAAGTTATTCGACCCCCAAGCCGTTCGAGAATAACCCCTTTAATAACATATTGAGACTTGAACTCACGACCGCCAGATGCGACCCTGGATCAGCCGCGCGCAGCCCATCCCGCAGGACCACCTGGAAATCCCTTGGGTTGTTGCTAACAAATTAAGATGTGTATAGTACGTGCTGATATGCTAGTTTCCGGTTCCGCTTAGTCAAAGAGTGGGACTGTATTCTGCTAGTTATAGACCTGAGGCTAGAAACTCCAGCGTTATATATTCGTTACCGTCGTCAGCCAGAATTGCGCATTTTTCAGCCCAAATTGAGGCGTATTCGGACAGGATTCCAAACAGTTAGCAAGCCAAAAGGTAACGGTTGGAAATTTGAAAACAGACATACACTTCAAAACTAACTGTAATTGCTGAGTATCGTTGGCGAATGCTGCTTGTCATTGCGCGCTTATTCGATTCAAAGATATCGCTATGTCTGCCAAGTTAAGCGGTAGCGCACAACTTAAGATTTGCTTACAGTTGGTGGACTCACTGCGAACGAGAACGGGTGTTTTCCTATGCGGTGTTTGCTACAATTTATCCATACACGATGTAGCTGAGCTGATCGGCCACTTCTCTCGAGGTCGCATAAAGCCTTCTACATCCTCAATCAACGACATTTCAAGAAAACCAGCCAATATGTATTCTGCGTAAGCCAGAGGTTGGCCCATGTTAATTGTTTATGTCGCTATTGGCCGCTGGAAAACCGAGTCATGGAATTGCTTCCCACTAACAAATCGTTTAGGCCCTGAACTGCCTCGGTCTTAAAACTCTTAAAGTTCGGCAAAAGCAAAGCTTAGACTGAAAGCAAACAAGTCTCGATAACGCAGAAAATAAATCTGTAGATGGACGGCAATACGGGAAACGTTTACCCGAAACATCAACCACAACAGCGACAGCAAAATACAAACAAATTGGAAAAAATCCAAAAAATCCAAAAATCAGTCAATCAATTTAAGAAATACTATTGCGGCACCAAACAGCTTGGAAAAAAAAAAACCAAGAAGACCAAGAAATAAAAAGAAAAAGAAATTTAAAAAAATCAATCAATCAATAAAAAAATAAAAAATAAACCAAAGCGGGTTAAAAAAAACCAAAAAAAAAATTAGAACTAAATAAGTCAATCGATTAATTAAAGCAACAAAAATGTTCGGCGTGGCTGGGATTTTCTTCCCGGCCCGAGTTCGAATCTCAATCGGGGGAGAAGTTATTCGACCCCCAAGCCGTTCGAGAATAACCCCTTTAATAACATATTGAGACTTGAACTCACGACCGCCAGATGCGACCCTGGATCAGCCGCGCGCAGCCCATCCCGCAGGACCACCTGGAAATCCCTTGGGTTGTTGCTAACAAATTAAGATGTGTATAGTACGTGCTGATATGCTAGTTTCCGGTTCCGCTTAGTCAAAGAGTGGGACTGTATTCTGCTAGTTATAGACCTGAGGCTAGAAACTCCAGCGTTATATATTCGTTACCGTCGTCAGCCAGAATTGCGCATTTTTCAGCCCAAATTGAGGCGTATTCGGACAGGATTCCAAACAGTTAGCAAGCCAAAAGGTAACGGTTGGAAATTTGAAAACAGACATACACTTCAAAACTAACTGTAATTGCTGAGTATCGTTGGCGAATGCTGCTTGTCATTGCGCGCTTATTCGATTCAAAGATATCGCTATGTCTGCCAAGTTAAGCGGTAGCGCACAACTTAAGATTTGCTTACAGTTGGTGGACTCACTGCGAACGAGAACGGGTGTTTTCCTATGCGGTGTTTGCTACAATTTATCCATACACGATGTAGCTGAGCTGATCGGCCACTTCTCTCGAGGTCGCATAAAGCCTTCTACATCCTCAATCAACGACATTTCAAGAAAACCAGCCAATATGTATTCTGCGTAAGCCAGAGGTTGGCCCATGTTAATTGTTTATGTCGCTATTGGCCGCTGGAAAACCGAGTCATGGAATTGCTTCCCACTAACAAATCGTTTAGGCCCTGAACTGCCTCGGTCTTAAAACTCTTAAAGTTCGGCAAAAGCAAAGCTTAGACTGAAAGCAAACAAGTCTCGATAACGCAGAAAATAAATCTGTAGATGGACGGCAATACGGGAAACGTTTACCCGAAACATCAACCACAACAGCGACAGCAAAATACAAACAAATTGGAAAAAATCCAAAAAATCCAAAAATCAGTCAATCAATTTAAGAAATACTATTGCGGCACCAAACAGCTTGGAAAAAAAAAAACCAAGAAGACCAAGAAATAAAAAGAAAAAGAAATTTAAAAAAATCAATCAATCAATAAAAAAATAAAAAATAAACCAAAGCGGGTTAAAAAAAACCAAAAAAAAAATTAGAACTAAATAAGTCAATCGATTAATTAAAGCAACAAAAATGTTCGGCGTGGCTGGGATTTTCTTCCCGGCCCGAGTTCGAATCTCAATCGGGGGAGAAGTTATTCGACCCCCAAGCCGTTCGAGAATAACCCCTTTAATAACATATTGAGACTTGAACTCACGACCGCCAGATGCGACCCTGGATCAGCCGCGCGCAGCCCATCCCGCAGGACCACCTGGAAATCCCTTGGGTTGTTGCTAACAAATTAAGATGTGTATAGTACGTGCTGATATGCTAGTTTCCGGTTCCGCTTAGTCAAAGAGTGGGACTGTATTCTGCTAGTTATAGACCTGAGGCTAGAAACTCCAGCGTTATATATTCGTTACCGTCGTCAGCCAGAATTGCGCATTTTTCAGCCCAAATTGAGGCGTATTCGGACAGGATTCCAAACAGTTAGCAAGCCAAAAGGTAACGGTTGGAAATTTGAAAACAGACATACACTTCAAAACTAACTGTAATTGCTGAGTATCGTTGGCGAATGCTGCTTGTCATTGCGCGCTTATTCGATTCAAAGATATCGCTATGTCTGCCAAGTTAAGCGGTAGCGCACAACTTAAGATTTGCTTACAGTTGGTGGACTCACTGCGAACGAGAACGGGTGTTTTCCTATGCGGTGTTTGCTACAATTTATCCATACACGATGTAGCTGAGCTGATCGGCCACTTCTCTCGAGGTCGCATAAAGCCTTCTACATCCTCAATCAACGACATTTCAAGAAAACCAGCCAATATGTATTCTGCGTAAGCCAGAGGTTGGCCCATGTTAATTGTTTATGTCGCTATTGGCCGCTGGAAAACCGAGTCATGGAATTGCTTCCCACTAACAAATCGTTTAGGCCCTGAACTGCCTCGGTCTTAAAACTCTTAAAGTTCGGCAAAAGCAAAGCTTAGACTGAAAGCAAACAAGTCTCGATAACGCAGAAAATAAATCTGTAGATGGACGGCAATACGGGAAACGTTTACCCGAAACATCAACCACAACAGCGACAGCAAAATACAAACAAATTGGAAAAAATCCAAAAAATCCAAAAATCAGTCAATCAATTTAAGAAATACTATTGCGGCACCAAACAGCTTGGAAAAAAAAAAACCAAGAAGACCAAGAAATAAAAAGAAAAAGAAATTTAAAAAAATCAATCAATCAATAAAAAAATAAAAAATAAACCAAAGCGGGTTAAAAAAAACCAAAAAAAAAATTAGAACTAAATAAGTCAATCGATTAATTAAAGCAACAAAAATGTTCGGCGTGGCTGGGATTTTCTTCCCGGCCCGAGTTCGAATCTCAATCGGGGGAGAAGTTATTCGACCCCCAAGCCGTTCGAGAATAACCCCTTTAATAACATATTGAGACTTGAACTCACGACCGCCAGATGCGACCCTGGATCAGCCGCGCGCAGCCCATCCCGCAGGACCACCTGGAAATCCCTTGGGTTGTTGCTAACAAATTAAGATGTGTATAGTACGTGCTGATATGCTAGTTTCCGGTTCCGCTTAGTCAAAGAGTGGGACTGTATTCTGCTAGTTATAGACCTGAGGCTAGAAACTCCAGCGTTATATATTCGTTACCGTCGTCAGCCAGAATTGCGCATTTTTCAGCCCAAATTGAGGCGTATTCGGACAGGATTCCAAACAGTTAGCAAGCCAAAAGGTAACGGTTGGAAATTTGAAAACAGACATACACTTCAAAACTAACTGTAATTGCTGAGTATCGTTGGCGAATGCTGCTTGTCATTGCGCGCTTATTCGATTCAAAGATATCGCTATGTCTGCCAAGTTAAGCGGTAGCGCACAACTTAAGATTTGCTTACAGTTGGTGGACTCACTGCGAACGAGAACGGGTGTTTTCCTATGCGGTGTTTGCTACAATTTATCCATACACGATGTAGCTGAGCTGATCGGCCACTTCTCTCGAGGTCGCATAAAGCCTTCTACATCCTCAATCAACGACATTTCAAGAAAACCAGCCAATATGTATTCTGCGTAAGCCAGAGGTTGGCCCATGTTAATTGTTTATGTCGCTATTGGCCGCTGGAAAACCGAGTCATGGAATTGCTTCCCACTAACAAATCGTTTAGGCCCTGAACTGCCTCGGTCTTAAAACTCTTAAAGTTCGGCAAAAGCAAAGCTTAGACTGAAAGCAAACAAGTCTCGATAACGCAGAAAATAAATCTGTAGATGGACGGCAATACGGGAAACGTTTACCCGAAACATCAACCACAACAGCGACAGCAAAATACAAACAAATTGGAAAAAATCCAAAAAATCCAAAAATCAATCAATCAATTTAAGAAATACTATTGCGGCACCAAACAGCTTGGAAAAAAAAAAACCAAGAAGACCAAGAAATAAAAAGAAAAAGAAATTTAAAAAAATCAATCAATCAATAAAAAAATAAAAAATAAACCAAAGCGGGTTAAAAAAAACCAAAAAAAAAATTAGAACTAAATAAGTCAATCGATTAATTAAAGCAACAAAAATGTTCGGCGTGGCTGGGATTTTCTTCCCGGCCCGAGTTCGAATCTCAATCGGGGGAGAAGTTATTCGACCCCCAAGCCGTTCGAGAATAACCCCTTTAATAACATATTGAGACTTGAACTCACGACCGCCAGATGCGACCCTGGATCAGCCGCGCGCAGCCCATCCCGCAGGACCACCTGGAAATCCCTTGGGTTGTTGCTAACAAATTAAGATGTGTATAGTACGTGCTGATATGCTAGTTTCCGGTTCCGCTTAGTCAAAGAGTGGGACTGTATTCTGCTAGTTATAGACCTGAGGCTAGAAACTCCAGCGTTATATATTCGTTACCGTCGTCAGCCAGAATTGCGCATTTTTCAGCCCAAATTGAGGCGTATTCGGACAGGATTCCAAACAGTTAGCAAGCCAAAAGGTAACGGTTGGAAATTTGAAAACAGACATACACTTCAAAACTAACTGTAATTGCTGAGTATCGTTGGCGAATGCTGCTTGTCATTGCGCGCTTATTCGATTCAAAGATATCGCTATGTCTGCCAAGTTAAGCGGTAGCGCACAACTTAAGATTTGCTTACAGTTGGTGGACTCACTGCGAACGAGAACGGGTGTTTTCCTATGCGGTGTTTGCTACAATTTATCCATACACGATGTAGCTGAGCTGATCGGCCACTTCTCTCGAGGTCGCATAAAGCCTTCTACATCCTCAATCAACGACATTTCAAGAAAACCAGCCAATATGTATTCTGCGTAAGCCAGAGGTTGGCCCATGTTAATTGTTTATGTCGCTATTGGCCGCTGGAAAACCGAGTCATGGAATTGCTTCCCACTAACAAATCGTTTAGGCCCTGAACTGCCTCGGTCTTAAAACTCTTAAAGTTCGGCAAAAGCAAAGCTTAGACTGAAAGCAAACAAGTCTCGATAACGCAGAAAATAAATCTGTAGATGGACGGCAATACGGGAAACGTTTACCCGAAACATCAACCACAACAGCGACAGCAAAATACAAACAAATTGGAAAAAATCCAAAAAATCCAAAAATCAGTCAATCAATTTAAGAAATACTATTGCGGCACCAAACAGCTTGGAAAAAAAAAAACCAAGAAGACCAAGAAATAAAAAGAAAAAGAAATTTAAAAAAATCAATCAATCAATAAAAAAATAAAAAATAAACCAAAGCGGGTTAAAAAAAACCAAAAAAAAAATTACAACTAAATAAGTCAATCGATTAATTAAAGCAACAAAAATGTTCGGCGTGGCTGGGATTTTCTTCCCGGCCCGAGTTCGAATCTCAATCGGGGGAGAAGTTATTCGACCCCCAAGCCGTTCGAGAATAACCCCTTTAATAACATATTGAGACTTGAACTCACGACCGCCAGATGCGACCCTGGATCAGCCGCGCGCAGCCCATCCCGCAGGACCACCTGGAAATCCCTTGGGTTGTTGCTAACAAATTAAGATGTGTATAGTACGTGCTGATATGCTAGTTTCCGGTTCCGCTTAGTCAAAGAGTGGGACTGTATTCTGCTAGTTATAGACCTGAGGCTAGAAACTCCAGCGTTATATATTCGTTACCGTCGTCAGCCAGAATTGCGCATTTTTCAGCCCAAATTGAGGCGTATTCGGACAGGATTCCAAACAGTTAGCAAGCCAAAAGGTAACGGTTGGAAATTTGAAAACAGACATACACTTCAAAACTAACTGTAATTGCTGAGTATCGTTGGCGAATGCTGCTTGTCATTGCGCGCTTATTCGATTCAAAGATATCGCTATGTCTGCCAAGTTAAGCGGTAGCGCACAACTTAAGATTTGCTTACAGTTGGTGGACTCACTGCGAACGAGAACGGGTGTTTTCCTATGCGGTGTTTGCTACAATTTATCCATACACGATGTAGCTGAGCTGATCGGCCACTTCTCTCGAGGTCGCATAAAGCCTTCTACATCCTCAATCAACGACATTTCAAGAAAACCAGCCAATATGTATTCTGCGTAAGCCAGAGGTTGGCCCATGTTAATTGTTTATGTCGCTATTGGCCGCTGGAAAACCGAGTCATGGAATTGCTTCCCACTAACAAATCGTTTAGGCCCTGAACTGCCTCGGTCTTAAAACTCTTAAAGTTCGGCAAAAGCAAAGCTTAGACTGAAAGCAAACAAGTCTCGATAACGCAGAAAATAAATCTGTAGATGGACGGCAATACGGGAAACGTTTACCCGAAACATCAACCACAACAGCGACAGCAAAATACAAACAAATTGGAAAAAATCCAAAAAATCCAAAAATCAGTCAATCAATTTAAGAAATACTATTGCGGCACCAAACAGCTTGGAAAAAAAAAAACCAAGAAGACCAAGAAATAAAAAGAAAAAGAAATTTAAAAAAATCAATCAATCAATAAAAAAATAAAAAATAAACCAAAGCGGGTTAAAAAAAACCAAAAAAAAAATTAGAACTAAATAAGTCAATCGATTAATTAAAGCAACAAAAATGTTCGGCGTGGCTGGGATTTTCTTCCCGGCCCGAGTTCGAATCTCAATCGGGGGAGAAGTTATTCGACCCCCAAGCCGTTCGAGAATAACCCCTTTAATAACATATTGAGACTTGAACTCACGACCGCCAGATGCGACCCTGGATCAGCCGCGCGCAGCCCATCCCGCAGGACCACCTGGAAATCCCTTGGGTTGTTGCTAACAAATTAAGATGTGTATAGTACGTGCTGATATGCTAGTTTCCGGTTCCGCTTAGTCAAAGAGTGGGACTGTATTCTGCTAGTTATAGACCTGAGGCTAGAAACTCCAGCGTTATATATTCGTTACCGTCGTCAGCCAGAATTGCGCATTTTTCAGCCCAAATTGAGGCGTATTCGGACAGGATTCCAAACAGTTAGCAAGCCAAAAGGTAACGGTTGGAAATTTGAAAACAGACATACACTTCAAAACTAACTGTAATTGCTGAGTATCGTTGGCGAATGCTGCTTGTCATTGCGCGCTTATTCGATTCAAAGATATCGCTATGTCTGCCAAGTTAAGCGGTAGCGCACAACTTAAGATTTGCTTACAGTTGGTGGACTCACTGCGAACGAGAACGGGTGTTTTCCTATGCGGTGTTTGCTACAATTTATCCATACACGATGTAGCTGAGCTGATCGGCCACTTCTCTCGAGGTCGCATAAAGCCTTCTACATCCTCAATCAACGACATTTCAAGAAAACCAGCCAATATGTATTCTGCGTAAGCCAGAGGTTGGCCCATGTTAATTGTTTATGTCGCTATTGGCCGCTGGAAAACCGAGTCATGGAATTGCTTCCCACTAACAAATCGTTTAGGCCCTGAACTGCCTCGGTCTTAAAACTCTTAAAGTTCGGCAAAAGCAAAGCTTAGACTGAAAGCAAACAAGTCTCGATAACGCAGAAAATAAATCTGTAGATGGACGGCAATACGGGAAACGTTTACCCGAAACATCAACCACAACAGCGACAGCAAAATACAAACAAATTGGAAAAAATCCAAAAAATCCAAAAATCAGTCAATCAATTTAAGAAATACTATTGCGGCACCAAACAGCTTGGAAAAAAAAAAACCAAGAAGACCAAGAAATAAAAAGAAAAAGAAATTTAAAAAAATCAATCAATCAATAAAAAAATAAAAAATAAACCAAAGCGGGTTAAAAAAAACCAAAAAAAAAATTAGAACTAAATAAGTCAATCGATTAATTAAAGCAACAAAAATGTTCGGCGTGGCTGGGATTTTCTTCCCGGCCCGAGTTCGAATCTCAATCGGGGGAGAAGTTATTCGACCCCCAAGCCGTTCGAGAATAACCCCTTTAATAACATATTGAGACTTGAACTCACGACCGCCAGATGCGACCCTGGATCAGCCGCGCGCAGCCCATCCCGCAGGACCACCTGGAAATCCCTTGGGTTGTTGCTAACAAATTAAGATGTGTATAGTACGTGCTGATATGCTAGTTTCCGGTTCCGCTTAGTCAAAGAGTGGGACTGTATTCTGCTAGTTATAGACCTGAGGCTAGAAACTCCAGCGTTATATATTCGTTACCGTCGTCAGCCAGAATTGCGCATTTTTCAGCCCAAATTGAGGCGTATTCGGACAGGATTCCAAACAGTTAGCAAGCCAAAAGGTAACGGTTGGAAATTTGAAAACAGACATACACTTCAAAACTAACTGTAATTGCTGAGTATCGTTGGCGAATGCTGCTTGTCATTGCGCGCTTATTCGATTCAAAGATATCGCTATGTCTGCCAAGTTAAGCGGTAGCGCACAACTTAAGATTTGCTTACAGTTGGTGGACTCACTGCGAACGAGAACGGGTGTTTTCCTATGCGGTGTTTGCTACAATTTATCCATACACGATGTAGCTGAGCTGATCGGCCACTTCTCTCGAGGTCGCATAAAGCCTTCTACATCCTCAATCAACGACATTTCAAGAAAACCAGCCAATATGTATTCTGCGTAAGCCAGAGGTTGGCCCATGTTAATTGTTTATGTCGCTATTGGCCGCTGGAAAACCGAGTCATGGAATTGCTTCCCACTAACAAATCGTTTAGGCCCTGAACTGCCTCGGTCTTAAAACTCTTAAAGTTCGGCAAAAGCAAAGCTTAGACTGAAAGCAAACAAGTCTCGATAACGCAGAAAATAAATCTGTAGATGGACGGCAATACGGGAAACGTTTACCCGAAACATCAACCACAACAGCGACAGCAAAATACAAACAAATTGGAAAAAATCCAAAAAATCCAAAAATCAGTCAATCAATTTAAGAAATACTATTGCGGCACCAAACAGCTTGGAAAAAAAAAAACCAAGAAGACCAAGAAATAAAAAGAAAAAGAAATTTAAAAAAATCAATCAATCAATAAAAAAATAAAAAATAAACCAAAGCGGGTTAAAAAAAACCAAAAAAAAAATTACAACTAAATAAGTCAATCGATTAATTAAAGCAACAAAAATGTTCGGCGTGGCTGGGATTTTCTTCCCGGCCCGAGTTCGAATCTCAATCGGGGGAGAAGTTATTCGACCCCCAAGCCGTTCGAGAATAACCCCTTTAATAACATATTGAGACTTGAACTCACGACCGCCAGATGCGACCCTGGATCAGCCGCGCGCAGCCCATCCCGCAGGACCACCTGGAAATCCCTTGGGTTGTTGCTAACAAATTAAGATGTGTATAGTACGTGCTGATATGCTAGTTTCCGGTTCCGCTTAGTCAAAGAGTGGGACTGTATTCTGCTAGTTATAGACCTGAGGCTAGAAACTCCAGCGTTATATATTCGTTACCGTCGTCAGCCAGAATTGCGCATTTTTCAGCCCAAATTGAGGCGTATTCGGACAGGATTCCAAACAGTTAGCAAGCCAAAAGGTAACGGTTGGAAATTTGAAAACAGACATACACTTCAAAACTAACTGTAATTGCTGAGTATCGTTGGCGAATGCTGCTTGTCATTGCGCGCTTATTCGATTCAAAGATATCGCTATGTCTGCCAAGTTAAGCGGTAGCGCACAACTTAAGATTTGCTTACAGTTGGTGGACTCACTGCGAACGAGAACGGGTGTTTTCCTATGCGGTGTTTGCTACAATTTATCCATACACGATGTAGCTGAGCTGATCGGCCACTTCTCTCGAGGTCGCATAAAGCCTTCTACATCCTCAATCAACGACATTTCAAGAAAACCAGCCAATATGTATTCTGCGTAAGCCAGAGGTTGGCCCATGTTAATTGTTTATGTCGCTATTGGCCGCTGGAAAACCGAGTCATGGAATTGCTTCCCACTAACAAATCGTTTAGGCCCTGAACTGCCTCGGTCTTAAAACTCTTAAAGTTCGGCAAAAGCAAAGCTTAGACTGAAAGCAAACAAGTCTCGATAACGCAGAAAATAAATCTGTAGATGGACGGCAATACGGGAAACGTTTACCCGAAACATCAACCACAACAGCGACAGCAAAATACAAACAAATTGGAAAAAATCCAAAAAATCCAAAAATCAGTCAATCAATTTAAGAAATACTATTGCGGCACCAAACAGCTTGGAAAAAAAAAAACCAAGAAGACCAAGAAATAAAAAGAAAAAGAAATTTAAAAAAATCAATCAATCAATAAAAAAATAAAAAATAAACCAAAGCGGGTTAAAAAAAACCAAAAAAAAAATTAGAACTAAATAAGTCAATCGATTAATTAAAGCAACAAAAATGTTCGGCGTGGCTGGGATTTTCTTCCCGGCCCGAGTTCGAATCTCAATCGGGGGAGAAGTTATTCGACCCCCAAGCCGTTCGAGAATAACCCCTTTAATAACATATTGAGACTTGAACTCACGACCGCCAGATGCGACCCTGGATCAGCCGCGCGCAGCCCATCCCGCAGGACCACCTGGAAATCCCTTGGGTTGTTGCTAACAAATTAAGATGTGTATAGTACGTGCTGATATGCTAGTTTCCGGTTCCGCTTAGTCAAAGAGTGGGACTGTATTCTGCTAGTTATAGACCTGAGGCTAGAAACTCCAGCGTTATATATTCGTTACCGTCGTCAGCCAGAATTGCGCATTTTTCAGCCCAAATTGAGGCGTATTCGGACAGGATTCCAAACAGTTAGCAAGCCAAAAGGTAACGGTTGGAAATTTGAAAACAGACATACACTTCAAAACTAACTGTAATTGCTGAGTATCGTTGGCGAATGCTGCTTGTCATTGCGCGCTTATTCGATTCAAAGATATCGCTATGTCTGCCAAGTTAAGCGGTAGCGCACAACTTAAGATTTGCTTACAGTTGGTGGACTCACTGCGAACGAGAACGGGTGTTTTCCTATGCGGTGTTTGCTACAATTTATCCATACACGATGTAGCTGAGCTGATCGGCCACTTCTCTCGAGGTCGCATAAAGCCTTCTACATCCTCAATCAACGACATTTCAAGAAAACCAGCCAATATGTATTCTGCGTAAGCCAGAGGTTGGCCCATGTTAATTGTTTATGTCGCTATTGGCCGCTGGAAAACCGAGTCATGGAATTGCTTCCCACTAACAAATCGTTTAGGCCCTGAACTGCCTCGGTCTTAAAACTCTTAAAGTTCGGCAAAAGCAAAGCTTAGACTGAAAGCAAACAAGTCTCGATAACGCAGAAAATAAATCTGTAGATGGACGGCAATACGGGAAACGTTTACCCGAAACATCAACCACAACAGCGACAGCAAAATACAAACAAATTGGAAAAAATCCAAAAAATCCAAAAATCAGTCAATCAATTTAAGAAATACTATTGCGGCACCAAACAGCTTGGAAAAAAAAAAACCAAGAAGACCAAGAAATAAAAAGAAAAAGAAATTTAAAAAAATCAATCAATCAATAAAAAAATAAAAAATAAACCAAAGCGGGTTAAAAAAAACCAAAAAAAAAATTAGAACTAAATAAGTCAATCGATTAATTAAAGCAACAAAAATGTTCGGCGTGGCTGGGATTTTCTTCCCGGCCCGAGTTCGAATCTCAATCGGGGGAGAAGTTATTCGACCCCCAAGCCGTTCGAGAATAACCCCTTTAATAACATATTGAGACTTGAACTCACGACCGCCAGATGCGACCCTGGATCAGCCGCGCGCAGCCCATCCCGCAGGACCACCTGGAAATCCCTTGGGTTGTTGCTAACAAATTAAGATGTGTATAGTACGTGCTGATATGCTAGTTTCCGGTTCCGCTTAGTCAAAGAGTGGGACTGTATTCTGCTAGTTATAGACCTGAGGCTAGAAACTCCAGCGTTATATATTCGTTACCGTCGTCAGCCAGAATTGCGCATTTTTCAGCCCAAATTGAGGCGTATTCGGACAGGATTCCAAACAGTTAGCAAGCCAAAAGGTAACGGTTGGAAATTTGAAAACAGACATACACTTCAAAACTAACTGTAATTGCTGAGTATCGTTGGCGAATGCTGCTTGTCATTGCGCGCTTATTCGATTCAAAGATATCGCTATGTCTGCCAAGTTAAGCGGTAGCGCACAACTTAAGATTTGCTTACAGTTGGTGGACTCACTGCGAACGAGAACGGGTGTTTTCCTATGCGGTGTTTGCTACAATTTATCCATACACGATGTAGCTGAGCTGATCGGCCACTTCTCTCGAGGTCGCATAAAGCCTTCTACATCCTCAATCAACGACATTTCAAGAAAACCAGCCAATATGTATTCTGCGTAAGCCAGAGGTTGGCCCATGTTAATTGTTTATGTCGCTATTGGCCGCTGGAAAACCGAGTCATGGAATTGCTTCCCACTAACAAATCGTTTAGGCCCTGAACTGCCTCGGTCTTAAAACTCTTAAAGTTCGGCAAAAGCAAAGCTTAGACTGAAAGCAAACAAGTCTCGATAACGCAGAAAATAAATCTGTAGATGGACGGCAATACGGGAAACGTTTACCCGAAACATCAACCACAACAGCGACAGCAAAATACAAACAAATTGGAAAAAATCCAAAAAATCCAAAAATCAGTCAATCAATTTAAGAAATACTATTGCGGCACCAAACAGCTTGGAAAAAAAAAAACCAAGAAGACCAAGAAATAAAAAGAAAAAGAAATTTAAAAAAATCAATCAATCAATAAAAAAATAAAAAATAAACCAAAGCGGGTTAAAAAAAACCAAAAAAAAAATTAGAACTAAATAAGTCAATCGATTAATTAAAGCAACAAAAATGTTCGGCGTGGCTGGGATTTTCTTCCCGGCCCGAGTTCGAATCTCAATCGGGGGAGAAGTTATTCGACCCCCAAGCCGTTCGAGAATAACCCCTTTAATAACATATTGAGACTTGAACTCACGACCGCCAGATGCGACCCTGGATCAGCCGCGCGCAGCCCATCCCGCAGGACCACCTGGAAATCCCTTGGGTTGTTGCTAACAAATTAAGATGTGTATAGTACGTGCTGATATGCTAGTTTCCGGTTCCGCTTAGTCAAAGAGTGGGACTGTATTCTGCTAGTTATAGACCTGAGGCTAGAAACTCCAGCGTTATATATTCGTTACCGTCGTCAGCCAGAATTGCGCATTTTTCAGCCCAAATTGAGGCGTATTCGGACAGGATTCCAAACAGTTAGCAAGCCAAAAGGTAACGGTTGGAAATTTGAAAACAGACATACACTTCAAAACTAACTGTAATTGCTGAGTATCGTTGGCGAATGCTGCTTGTCATTGCGCGCTTATTCGATTCAAAGATATCGCTATGTCTGCCAAGTTAAGCGGTAGCGCACAACTTAAGATTTGCTTACAGTTGGTGGACTCACTGCGAACGAGAACGGGTGTTTTCCTATGCGGTGTTTGCTACAATTTATCCATACACGATGTAGCTGAGCTGATCGGCCACTTCTCTCGAGGTCGCATAAAGCCTTCTACATCCTCAATCAACGACATTTCAAGAAAACCAGCCAATATGTATTCTGCGTAAGCCAGAGGTTGGCCCATGTTAATTGTTTATGTCGCTATTGGCCGCTGGAAAACCGAGTCATGGAATTGCTTCCCACTAACAAATCGTTTAGGCCCTGAACTGCCTCGGTCTTAAAACTCTTAAAGTTCGGCAAAAGCAAAGCTTAGACTGAAAGCAAACAAGTCTCGATAACGCAGAAAATAAATCTGTAGATGGACGGCAATACGGGAAACGTTTACCCGAAACATCAACCACAACAGCGACAGCAAAATACAAACAAATTGGAAAAAATCCAAAAAATCCAAAAATCAGTCAATCAATTTAAGAAATACTATTGCGGCACCAAACAGCTTGGAAAAAAAAAAACCAAGAAGACCAAGAAATAAAAAGAAAAAGAAATTTAAAAAAATCAATCAATCAATAAAAAAATAAAAAATAAACCAAAGCGGGTTAAAAAAAACCAAAAAAAAAATTACAACTAAATAAGTCAATCGATTAATTAAAGCAACAAAAATGTTCGGCGTGGCTGGGATTTTCTTCCCGGCCCGAGTTCGAATCTCAATCGGGGGAGAAGTTATTCGACCCCCAAGCCGTTCGAGAATAACCCCTTTAATAACATATTGAGACTTGAACTCACGACCGCCAGATGCGACCCTGGATCAGCCGCGCGCAGCCCATCCCGCAGGACCACCTGGAAATCCCTTGGGTTGTTGCTAACAAATTAAGATGTGTATAGTACGTGCTGATATGCTAGTTTCCGGTTCCGCTTAGTCAAAGAGTGGGACTGTATTCTGCTAGTTATAGACCTGAGGCTAGAAACTCCAGCGTTATATATTCGTTACCGTCGTCAGCCAGAATTGCGCATTTTTCAGCCCAAATTGAGGCGTATTCGGACAGGATTCCAAACAGTTAGCAAGCCAAAAGGTAACGGTTGGAAATTTGAAAACAGACATACACTTCAAAACTAACTGTAATTGCTGAGTATCGTTGGCGAATGCTGCTTGTCATTGCGCGCTTATTCGATTCAAAGATATCGCTATGTCTGCCAAGTTAAGCGGTAGCGCACAACTTAAGATTTGCTTACAGTTGGTGGACTCACTGCGAACGAGAACGGGTGTTTTCCTATGCGGTGTTTGCTACAATTTATCCATACACGATGTAGCTGAGCTGATCGGCCACTTCTCTCGAGGTCGCATAAAGCCTTCTACATCCTCAATCAACGACATTTCAAGAAAACCAGCCAATATGTATTCTGCGTAAGCCAGAGGTTGGCCCATGTTAATTGTTTATGTCGCTATTGGCCGCTGGAAAACCGAGTCATGGAATTGCTTCCCACTAACAAATCGTTTAGGCCCTGAACTGCCTCGGTCTTAAAACTCTTAAAGTTCGGCAAAAGCAAAGCTTAGACTGAAAGCAAACAAGTCTCGATAACGCAGAAAATAAATCTGTAGATGGACGGCAATACGGGAAACGTTTACCCGAAACATCAACCACAACAGCGACAGCAAAATACAAACAAATTGGAAAAAATCCAAAAAATCCAAAAATCAGTCAATCAATTTAAGAAATACTATTGCGGCACCAAACAGCTTGGAAAAAAAAAAACCAAGAAGACCAAGAAATAAAAAGAAAAAGAAATTTAAAAAAATCAATCAATCAATAAAAAAATAAAAAATAAACCAAAGCGGGTTAAAAAAAACCAAAAAAAAAATTACAACTAAATAAGTCAATCGATTAATTAAAGCAACAAAAATGTTCGGCGTGGCTGGGATTTTCTTCCCGGCCCGAGTTCGAATCTCAATCGGGGGAGAAGTTATTCGACCCCCAAGCCGTTCGAGAATAACCCCTTTAATAACATATTGAGACTTGAACTCACGACCGCCAGATGCGACCCTGGATCAGCCGCGCGCAGCCCATCCCGCAGGACCACCTGGAAATCCCTTGGGTTGTTGCTAACAAATTAAGATGTGTATAGTACGTGCTGATATGCTAGTTTCCGGTTCCGCTTAGTCAAAGAGTGGGACTGTATTCTGCTAGTTATAGACCTGAGGCTAGAAACTCCAGCGTTATATATTCGTTACCGTCGTCAGCCAGAATTGCGCATTTTTCAGCCCAAATTGAGGCGTATTCGGACAGGATTCCAAACAGTTAGCAAGCCAAAAGGTAACGGTTGGAAATTTGAAAACAGACATACACTTCAAAACTAACTGTAATTGCTGAGTATCGTTGGCGAATGCTGCTTGTCATTGCGCGCTTATTCGATTCAAAGATATCGCTATGTCTGCCAAGTTAAGCGGTAGCGCACAACTTAAGATTTGCTTACAGTTGGTGGACTCACTGCGAACGAGAACGGGTGTTTTCCTATGCGGTGTTTGCTACAATTTATCCATACACGATGTAGCTGAGCTGATCGGCCACTTCTCTCGAGGTCGCATAAAGCCTTCTACATCCTCAATCAACGACATTTCAAGAAAACCAGCCAATATGTATTCTGCGTAAGCCAGAGGTTGGCCCATGTTAATTGTTTATGTCGCTATTGGCCGCTGGAAAACCGAGTCATGGAATTGCTTCCCACTAACAAATCGTTTAGGCCCTGAACTGCCTCGGTCTTAAAACTCTTAAAGTTCGGCAAAAGCAAAGCTTAGACTGAAAGCAAACAAGTCTCGATAACGCAGAAAATAAATCTGTAGATGGACGGCAATACGGGAAACGTTTACCCGAAACATCAACCACAACAGCGACAGCAAAATACAAACAAATTGGAAAAAATCCAAAAAATCCAAAAATCAGTCAATCAATTTAAGAAATACTATTGCGGCACCAAACAGCTTGGAAAAAAAAAAACCAAGAAGACCAAGAAATAAAAAGAAAAAGAAATTTAAAAAAATCAATCAATCAATAAAAAAATAAAAAATAAACCAAAGCGGGTTAAAAAAAACCAAAAAAAAAATTACAACTAAATAAGTCAATCGATTAATTAAAGCAACAAAAATGTTCGGCGTGGCTGGGATTTTCTTCCCGGCCCGAGTTCGAATCTCAATCGGGGGAGAAGTTATTCGACCCCCAAGCCGTTCGAGAATAACCCCTTTAATAACATATTGAGACTTGAACTCACGACCGCCAGATGCGACCCTGGATCAGCCGCGCGCAGCCCATCCCGCAGGACCACCTGGAAATCCCTTGGGTTGTTGCTAACAAATTAAGATGTGTATAGTACGTGCTGATATGCTAGTTTCCGGTTCCGCTTAGTCAAAGAGTGGGACTGTATTCTGCTAGTTATAGACCTGAGGCTAGAAACTCCAGCGTTATATATTCGTTACCGTCGTCAGCCAGAATTGCGCATTTTTCAGCCCAAATTGAGGCGTATTCGGACAGGATTCCAAACAGTTAGCAAGCCAAAAGGTAACGGTTGGAAATTTGAAAACAGACATACACTTCAAAACTAACTGTAATTGCTGAGTATCGTTGGCGAATGCTGCTTGTCATTGCGCGCTTATTCGATTCAAAGATATCGCTATGTCTGCCAAGTTAAGCGGTAGCGCACAACTTAAGATTTGCTTACAGTTGGTGGACTCACTGCGAACGAGAACGGGTGTTTTCCTATGCGGTGTTTGCTACAATTTATCCATACACGATGTAGCTGAGCTGATCGGCCACTTCTCTCGAGGTCGCATAAAGCCTTCTACATCCTCAATCAACGACATTTCAAGAAAACCAGCCAATATGTATTCTGCGTAAGCCAGAGGTTGGCCCATGTTAATTGTTTATGTCGCTATTGGCCGCTGGAAAACCGAGTCATGGAATTGCTTCCCACTAACAAATCGTTTAGGCCCTGAACTGCCTCGGTCTTAAAACTCTTAAAGTTCGGCAAAAGCAAAGCTTAGACTGAAAGCAAACAAGTCTCGATAACGCAGAAAATAAATCTGTAGATGGACGGCAATACGGGAAACGTTTACCCGAAACATCAACCACAACAGCGACAGCAAAATACAAACAAATTGGAAAAAATCCAAAAAATCCAAAAATCAGTCAATCAATTTAAGAAATACTATTGCGGCACCAAACAGCTTGGAAAAAAAAAAACCAAGAAGACCAAGAAATAAAAAGAAAAAGAAATTTAAAAAAATCAATCAATCAATAAAAAAATAAAAAATAAACCAAAGCGGGTTAAAAAAAACCAAAAAAAAAATTAGAACTAAATAAGTCAATCGATTAATTAAAGCAACAAAAATGTTCGGCGTGGCTGGGATTTTCTTCCCGGCCCGAGTTCGAATCTCAATCGGGGGAGAAGTTATTCGACCCCCAAGCCGTTCGAGAATAACCCCTTTAATAACATATTGAGACTTGAACTCACGACCGCCAGATGCGACCCTGGATCAGCCGCGCGCAGCCCATCCCGCAGGACCACCTGGAAATCCCTTGGGTTGTTGCTAACAAATTAAGATGTGTATAGTACGTGCTGATATGCTAGTTTCCGGTTCCGCTTAGTCAAAGAGTGGGACTGTATTCTGCTAGTTATAGACCTGAGGCTAGAAACTCCAGCGTTATATATTCGTTACCGTCGTCAGCCAGAATTGCGCATTTTTCAGCCCAAATTGAGGCGTATTCGGACAGGATTCCAAACAGTTAGCAAGCCAAAAGGTAACGGTTGGAAATTTGAAAACAGACATACACTTCAAAACTAACTGTAATTGCTGAGTATCGTTGGCGAATGCTGCTTGTCATTGCGCGCTTATTCGATTCAAAGATATCGCTATGTCTGCCAAGTTAAGCGGTAGCGCACAACTTAAGATTTGCTTACAGTTGGTGGACTCACTGCGAACGAGAACGGGTGTTTTCCTATGCGGTGTTTGCTACAATTTATCCATACACGATGTAGCTGAGCTGATCGGCCACTTCTCTCGAGGTCGCATAAAGCCTTCTACATCCTCAATCAACGACATTTCAAGAAAACCAGCCAATATGTATTCTGCGTAAGCCAGAGGTTGGCCCATGTTAATTGTTTATGTCGCTATTGGCCGCTGGAAAACCGAGTCATGGAATTGCTTCCCACTAACAAATCGTTTAGGCCCTGAACTGCCTCGGTCTTAAAACTCTTAAAGTTCGGCAAAAGCAAAGCTTAGACTGAAAGCAAACAAGTCTCGATAACGCAGAAAATAAATCTGTAGATGGACGGCAATACGGGAAACGTTTACCCGAAACATCAACCACAACAGCGACAGCAAAATACAAACAAATTGGAAAAAATCCAAAAAATCCAAAAATCAGTCAATCAATTTAAGAAATACTATTGCGGCACCAAACAGCTTGGAAAAAAAAAAACCAAGAAGACCAAGAAATAAAAAGAAAAAGAAATTTAAAAAAATCAATCAATCAATAAAAAAATAAAAAATAAACCAAAGCGGGTTAAAAAAAACCAAAAAAAAAATTACAACTAAATAAGTCAATCGATTAATTAAAGCAACAAAAATGTTCGGCGTGGCTGGGATTTTCTTCCCGGCCCGAGTTCGAATCTCAATCGGGGGAGAAGTTATTCGACCCCCAAGCCGTTCGAGAATAACCCCTTTAATAACATATTGAGACTTGAACTCACGACCGCCAGATGCGACCCTGGATCAGCCGCGCGCAGCCCATCCCGCAGGACCACCTGGAAATCCCTTGGGTTGTTGCTAACAAATTAAGATGTGTATAGTACGTGCTGATATGCTAGTTTCCGGTTCCGCTTAGTCAAAGAGTGGGACTGTATTCTGCTAGTTATAGACCTGAGGCTAGAAACTCCAGCGTTATATATTCGTTACCGTCGTCAGCCAGAATTGCGCATTTTTCAGCCCAAATTGAGGCGTATTCGGACAGGATTCCAAACAGTTAGCAAGCCAAAAGGTAACGGTTGGAAATTTGAAAACAGACATACACTTCAAAACTAACTGTAATTGCTGAGTATCGTTGGCGAATGCTGCTTGTCATTGCGCGCTTATTCGATTCAAAGATATCGCTATGTCTGCCAAGTTAAGCGGTAGCGCACAACTTAAGATTTGCTTACAGTTGGTGGACTCACTGCGAACGAGAACGGGTGTTTTCCTATGCGGTGTTTGCTACAATTTATCCATACACGATGTAGCTGAGCTGATCGGCCACTTCTCTCGAGGTCGCATAAAGCCTTCTACATCCTCAATCAACGACATTTCAAGAAAACCAGCCAATATGTATTCTGCGTAAGCCAGAGGTTGGCCCATGTTAATTGTTTATGTCGCTATTGGCCGCTGGAAAACCGAGTCATGGAATTGCTTCCCACTAACAAATCGTTTAGGCCCTGAACTGCCTCGGTCTTAAAACTCTTAAAGTTCGGCAAAAGCAAAGCTTAGACTGAAAGCAAACAAGTCTCGATAACGCAGAAAATAAATCTGTAGATGGACGGCAATACGGGAAACGTTTACCCGAAACATCAACCACAACAGCGACAGCAAAATACAAACAAATTGGAAAAAATCCAAAAAATCCAAAAATCAGTCAATCAATTTAAGAAATACTATTGCGGCACCAAACAGCTTGGAAAAAAAAAAACCAAGAAGACCAAGAAATAAAAAGAAAAAGAAATTTAAAAAAATCAATCAATCAATAAAAAAATAAAAAATAAACCAAAGCGGGTTAAAAAAAACCAAAAAAAAAATTACAACTAAATAAGTCAATCGATTAATTAAAGCAACAAAAATGTTCGGCGTGGCTGGGATTTTCTTCCCGGCCCGAGTTCGAATCTCAATCGGGGAGAAGTTATTCGACCCCCAAGCCGTTCGAGAATAACCCCTTTAATAACATATTGAGACTTGAACTCACGACCGCCAGATGCGACCCTGGATCAGCCGCGCGCAGCCCATCCCGCAGGACCACCTGGAAATCCCTTGGGTTGTTGCTAACAAATTAAGATGTGTATAGTACGTGCTGATATGCTAGTTTCCGGTTCCGCTTAGTCAAAGAGTGGGACTGTATTCTGCTAGTTATAGACCTGAGGCTAGAAACTCCAGCGTTATATATTCGTTACCGTCGTCAGCCAGAATTGCGCATTTTTCAGCCCAAATTGAGGCGTATTCGGACAGGATTCCAAACAGTTAGCAAGCCAAAAGGTAACGGTTGGAAATTTGAAAACAGACATACACTTCAAAACTAACTGTAATTGCTGAGTATCGTTGGCGAATGCTGCTTGTCATTGCGCGCTTATTCGATTCAAAGATATCGCTATGTCTGCCAAGTTAAGCGGTAGCGCACAACTTAAGATTTGCTTACAGTTGGTGGACTCACTGCGAACGAGAACGGGTGTTTTCCTATGCGGTGTTTGCTACAATTTATCCATACACGATGTAGCTGAGCTGATCGGCCACTTCTCTCGAGGTCGCATAAAGCCTTCTACATCCTCAATCAACGACATTTCAAGAAAACCAGCCAATATGTATTCTGCGTAAGCCAGAGGTTGGCCCATGTTAATTGTTTATGTCGCTATTGGCCGCTGGAAAACCGAGTCATGGAATTGCTTCCCACTAACAAATCGTTTAGGCCCTGAACTGCCTCGGTCTTAAAACTCTTAAAGTTCGGCAAAAGCAAAGCTTAGACTGAAAGCAAACAAGTCTCGATAACGCAGAAAATAAATCTGTAGATGGACGGCAATACGGGAAACGTTTACCCGAAACATCAACCACAACAGCGACAGCAAAATACAAACAAATTGGAAAAAATCCAAAAAATCCAAAAATCAGTCAATCAATTTAAGAAATACTATTGCGGCACCAAACAGCTTGGAAAAAAAAAAAACCAAGAAGACCAAGAAATAAAAAGAAAAAGAAATTTAAAAAAATCAATCAATCAATAAAAAAATAAAAAATAAACCAAAGCGGGTTAAAAAAAACCAAAAAAAAAATTACAACTAAATAAGTCAATCGATTAATTAAAGCAACAAAAATGTTCGGCGTGGCTGGGATTTTCTTCCCGGCCCGAGTTCGAATCTCAATCGGGGGAGAAGTTATTCGACCCCCAAGCCGTTCGAGAATAACCCCTTTAATAACATATTGAGACTTGAACTCACGACCGCCAGATGCGACCCTGGATCAGCCGCGCGCAGCCCATCCCGCAGGACCACCTGGAAATCCCTTGGGTTGTTGCTAACAAATTAAGATGTGTATAGTACGTGCTGATATGCTAGTTTCCGGTTCCGCTTAGTCAAAGAGTGGGACTGTATTCTGCTAGTTATAGACCTGAGGCTAGAAACTCCAGCGTTATATATTCGTTACCGTCGTCAGCCAGAATTGCGCATTTTTCAGCCCAAATTGAGGCGTATTCGGACAGGATTCCAAACAGTTAGCAAGCCAAAAGGTAACGGTTGGAAATTTGAAAACAGACATACACTTCAAAACTAACTGTAATTGCTGAGTATCGTTGGCGAATGCTGCTTGTCATTGCGCGCTTATTCGATTCAAAGATATCGCTATGTCTGCCAAGTTAAGCGGTAGCGCACAACTTAAGATTTGCTTACAGTTGGTGGACTCACTGCGAACGAGAACGGGTGTTTTCCTATGCGGTGTTTGCTACAATTTATCCATACACGATGTAGCTGAGCTGATCGGCCACTTCTCTCGAGGTCGCATAAAGCCTTCTACATCCTCAATCAACGACATTTCAAGAAAACC
>NW_028301588.1:0-30888 GCF_042242905.1 Orbicella faveolata
TACCAAACAGCTTGGAAAAAAAACGAAGAAGACCAAGAAATAAAAAGAAAAAGAAATTTAAAAAATCAATCAATCAATAAAAAAATAAAAAATAAACCAAAGCGGGTTAAAAAAAAAACCAAAAAAAAATTAGAACTAAATAAGTCAATCGATTAATTAAAGCAACAAAAATGTTCGGCGTGGCTGGGATTTTCTTCCCGGCCCGAGTTCGAATCTCAATCGGGGGAGAAGTTATTCGACCCCCAAGCCGTTCGAGAATAACCCCTTTAATAACATATTGAGACTTGAACTCACGACCGCCAGATGCGACCCTGGATCAGCCGCGCGCAGCCCATCCCGCAGGACCACCTGGAAATCCCTTGGGTTGTTGCTAACAAATTAAGATGTGTATAGTACGTGCTGATATGCTAGTTTCCGGTTCCGCTTAGTCAAAGAGTGGGACTGTATTCTGCTAGTTATAGACCTGAGGCTAGAAACTCCAGCGTTATATATTCGTTACCGTCGTCAGCCAGAATTGCGCATTTTTCAGCCCAAATTGAGGCGTATTCGGACAGGATTCCAAACAGTTAGCAAGCCAAAAGGTAACGGTTGGAAATTTGAAAACAGACATACACTTCAAAACTAATTGTAATTGCTGAGTATCGTTGGCGAATGCTGCTTGTCATTGCGCGCTTATTCGATTCAAAGATATCGCTATGTCTGCCAAGTTAAGCGGTAGCGCACAACTTAAGATTTGCTTACAGTTGGTGGACTCACTGCGAACGAGAACGGGTGTTTTCCTATGCGGTGTTTGCTACAATTTATCCATACACGATGTAGCTGAGCTGATCGGCCACTTCTCTCGAGGTCGCATAAAGCCTTCTACATCCTCAATCAACGACATTTCAAGAAAACCAGCCAATATGTATTCTGCGTAAGCCAGAGGTTGGCCCATGTTAATTGTTTATGTCGCTATTGGCCGCTGGAAAACCGAGTCATGGAATTGCTTGCCACTAACAAATCGTTTAGGCCCTGAACTGCCTCGGTCTTAAAACTCTGAAAGTTCGGGAAAAGCAAAGCTTAGACTGAAAGCAAACAAGTCTCGATAACGCAGAAAATAAATCTGTTAGATGGACGGCAATACGGGAAACGTTTACCAGAAACATCAACCACAACAGCGACAGCAAAATACAAACAAATTGGAAAAAATCCAAAAAATCCAAAAATCAGTCAATCAATTTAAGAAATACTATTGCGGTACCAAACAGCTTGGAAAAAAAACGAAGAAGACCAAGAAATAAAAAGAAAAAGAAATTTAAAAAATCAATCAATCAATAAAAAAATAAAAAATAAACCAAAGCGGGTTAAAAAAAAAACCAAAAAAAAATTAGAACTAAATAAGTCAATCGATTAATTAAAGCAACAAAAATGTTCGGCGTGGCTGGGATTTTCTTCCCGGCCCGAGTTCGAATCTCAATCGGGGGAGAAGTTATTCGACCCCCAAGCCGTTCGAGAATAACCCCTTTAATAACATATTGAGACTTGAACTCACGACCGCCAGATGCGACCCTGGATCAGCCGCGCGCAGCCCATCCCGCAGGACCACCTGGAAATCCCTTGGGTTGTTGCTAACAAATTAAGATGTGTATAGTACGTGCTGATATGCTAGTTTCCGGTTCCGCTTAGTCAAAGAGTGGGACTGTATTCTGCTAGTTATAGACCTGAGGCTAGAAACTCCAGCGTTATATATTCGTTACCGTCGTCAGCCAGAATTGCGCATTTTTCAGCCCAAATTGAGGCGTATTCGGACAGGATTCCAAACAGTTAGCAAGCCAAAAGGTAACGGT
The DNA here is from genome assembly GCF_042242905.1 of Orbicella faveolata. NCBI lineage: Eukaryota > Metazoa > Cnidaria > Anthozoa > Scleractinia > Merulinidae > Orbicella > Orbicella faveolata. The sequence continues at coordinate 1,827 of NW_028301588.1, forward strand.
TGGAAATTTGAAAACAGACATACACTTCAAAACTAATTGTAATTGCTGAGTATCGTTGGCGAATGCTGCTTGTCATTGCGCGCTTATTCGATTCAAAGATATCGCTATGTCTGCCAAGTTAAGCGGTAGCGCACAACTTAAGATTTGCTTACAGTTGGTGGACTCACTGCGAACGAGAACGGGTGTTTTCCTATGCGGTGTTTGCTACAATTTATCCATACACGATGTAGCTGAGCTGATCGGCCACTTCTCTCGAGGTCGCATAAAGCCTTCTACATCCTCAATCAACGACATTTCAAGAAAACCAGCCAATATGTATTCTGCGTAAGCCAGAGGTTGGCCCATGTTAATTGTTTATGTCGCTATTGGCCGCTGGAAAACCGAGTCATGGAATTGCTTGCCACTAACAAATCGTTTAGGCCCTGAACTGCCTCGGTCTTAAAACTCTGAAAGTTCGGGAAAAGCAAAGCTTAGACTGAAAGCAAACAAGTCTCGATAACGCAGAAAATAAATCTGTTAGATGGACGGCAATACGGGAAACGTTTACCAGAAACATCAACCACAACAGCGACAGCAAAATACAAACAAATTGGAAAAAATCCAAAAAATCCAAAAATCAGTCAATCAATTTAAGAAATACTATTGCGGTACCAAACAGCTTGGAAAAAAAACGAAGAAGACCAAGAAATAAAAAGAAAAAGAAATTTAAAAAATCAATCAATCAATAAAAAAATAAAAAATAAACCAAAGCGGGTTAAAAAAAAAACCAAAAAAAAATTAGAACTAAATAAGTCAATCGATTAATTAAAGCAACAAAAATGTTCGGCGTGGCTGGGATTTTCTTCCCGGCCCGAGTTCGAATCTCAATCGGGGGAGAAGTTATTCGACCCCCAAGCCGTTCGAGAATAACCCCTTTAATAACATATTGAGACTTGAACTCACGACCGCCAGATGCGACCCTGGATCAGCCGCGCGCAGCCCATCCCGCAGGACCACCTGGAAATCCCTTGGGTTGTTGCTAACAAATTAAGATGTGTATAGTACGTGCTGATATGCTAGTTTCCGGTTCCGCTTAGTCAAAGAGTGGGACTGTATTCTGCTAGTTATAGACCTGAGGCTAGAAACTCCAGCGTTATATATTCGTTACCGTCGTCAGCCAGAATTGCGCATTTTTCAGCCCAAATTGAGGCGTATTCGGACAGGATTCCAAACAGTTAGCAAGCCAAAAGGTAACGGTTGGAAATTTGAAAACAGACATACACTTCAAAACTAATTGTAATTGCTGAGTATCGTTGGCGAATGCTGCTTGTCATTGCGCGCTTATTCGATTCAAAGATATCGCTATGTCTGCCAAGTTAAGCGGTAGCGCACAACTTAAGATTTGCTTACAGTTGGTGGACTCACTGCGAACGAGAACGGGTGTTTTCCTATGCGGTGTTTGCTACAATTTATCCATACACGATGTAGCTGAGCTGATCGGCCACTTCTCTCGAGGTCGCATAAAGCCTTCTACATCCTCAATCAACGACATTTCAAGAAAACCAGCCAATATGTATTCTGCGTAAGCCAGAGGTTGGCCCATGTTAATTGTTTATGTCGCTATTGGCCGCTGGAAAACCGAGTCATGGAATTGCTTGCCACTAACAAATCGTTTAGGCCCTGAACTGCCTCGGTCTTAAAACTCTGAAAGTTCGGGAAAAGCAAAGCTTAGACTGAAAGCAAACAAGTCTCGATAACGCAGAAAATAAATCTGTTAGATGGACGGCAATACGGGAAACGTTTACCAGAAACATCAACCACAACAGCGACAGCAAAATACAAACAAATTGGAAAAAATCCAAAAAATCCAAAAATCAGTCAATCAATTTAAGAAATACTATTGCGGTACCAAACAGCTTGGAAAAAAAACGAAGAAGACCAAGAAATAAAAAGAAAAAGAAATTTAAAAAATCAATCAATCAATAAAAAAATAAAAAATAAACCAAAGCGGGTTAAAAAAAAAACCAAAAAAAAATTAGAACTAAATAAGTCAATCGATTAATTAAAGCAACAAAAATGTTCGGCGTGGCTGGGATTTTCTTCCCGGCCCGAGTTCGAATCTCAATCGGGGGAGAAGTTATTCGACCCCCAAGCCGTTCGAGAATAACCCCTTTAATAACATATTGAGACTTGAACTCACGACCGCCAGATGCGACCCTGGATCAGCCGCGCGCAGCCCATCCCGCAGGACCACCTGGAAATCCCTTGGGTTGTTGCTAACAAATTAAGATGTGTATAGTACGTGCTGATATGCTAGTTTCCGGTTCCGCTTAGTCAAAGAGTGGGACTGTATTCTGCTAGTTATAGACCTGAGGCTAGAAACTCCAGCGTTATATATTCGTTACCGTCGTCAGCCAGAATTGCGCATTTTTCAGCCCAAATTGAGGCGTATTCGGACAGGATTCCAAACAGTTAGCAAGCCAAAAGGTAACGGTTGGAAATTTGAAAACAGACATACACTTCAAAACTAATTGTAATTGCTGAGTATCGTTGGCGAATGCTGCTTGTCATTGCGCGCTTATTCGATTCAAAGATATCGCTATGTCTGCCAAGTTAAGCGGTAGCGCACAACTTAAGATTTGCTTACAGTTGGTGGACTCACTGCGAACGAGAACGGGTGTTTTCCTATGCGGTGTTTGCTACAATTTATCCATACACGATGTAGCTGAGCTGATCGGCCACTTCTCTCGAGGTCGCATAAAGCCTTCTACATCCTCAATCAACGACATTTCAAGAAAACCAGCCAATATGTATTCTGCGTAAGCCAGAGGTTGGCCCATGTTAATTGTTTATGTCGCTATTGGCCGCTGGAAAACCGAGTCATGGAATTGCTTGCCACTAACAAATCGTTTAGGCCCTGAACTGCCTCGGTCTTAAAACTCTGAAAGTTCGGGAAAAGCAAAGCTTAGACTGAAAGCAAACAAGTCTCGATAACGCAGAAAATAAATCTGTTAGATGGACGGCAATACGGGAAACGTTTACCAGAAACATCAACCACAACAGCGACAGCAAAATACAAACAAATTGGAAAAAATCCAAAAAATCCAAAAATCAGTCAATCAATTTAAGAAATACTATTGCGGTACCAAACAGCTTGGAAAAAAAACGAAGAAGACCAAGAAATAAAAAGAAAAAGAAATTTAAAAAATCAATCAATCAATAAAAAAATAAAAAATAAACCAAAGCGGGTTAAAAAAAAAACCAAAAAAAAATTAGAACTAAATAAGTCAATCGATTAATTAAAGCAACAAAAATGTTCGGCGTGGCTGGGATTTTCTTCCCGGCCCGAGTTCGAATCTCAATCGGGGGAGAAGTTATTCGACCCCCAAGCCGTTCGAGAATAACCCCTTTAATAACATATTGAGACTTGAACTCACGACCGCCAGATGCGACCCTGGATCAGCCGCGCGCAGCCCATCCCGCAGGACCACCTGGAAATCCCTTGGGTTGTTGCTAACAAATTAAGATGTGTATAGTACGTGCTGATATGCTAGTTTCCGGTTCCGCTTAGTCAAAGAGTGGGACTGTATTCTGCTAGTTATAGACCTGAGGCTAGAAACTCCAGCGTTATATATTCGTTACCGTCGTCAGCCAGAATTGCGCATTTTTCAGCCCAAATTGAGGCGTATTCGGACAGGATTCCAAACAGTTAGCAAGCCAAAAGGTAACGGTTGGAAATTTGAAAACAGACATACACTTCAAAACTAATTGTAATTGCTGAGTATCGTTGGCGAATGCTGCTTGTCATTGCGCGCTTATTCGATTCAAAGATATCGCTATGTCTGCCAAGTTAAGCGGTAGCGCACAACTTAAGATTTGCTTACAGTTGGTGGACTCACTGCGAACGAGAACGGGTGTTTTCCTATGCGGTGTTTGCTACAATTTATCCATACACGATGTAGCTGAGCTGATCGGCCACTTCTCTCGAGGTCGCATAAAGCCTTCTACATCCTCAATCAACGACATTTCAAGAAAACCAGCCAATATGTATTCTGCGTAAGCCAGAGGTTGGCCCATGTTAATTGTTTATGTCGCTATTGGCCGCTGGAAAACCGAGTCATGGAATTGCTTGCCACTAACAAATCGTTTAGGCCCTGAACTGCCTCGGTCTTAAAACTCTGAAAGTTCGGGAAAAGCAAAGCTTAGACTGAAAGCAAACAAGTCTCGATAACGCAGAAAATAAATCTGTTAGATGGACGGCAATACGGGAAACGTTTACCAGAAACATCAACCACAACAGCGACAGCAAAATACAAACAAATTGGAAAAAATCCAAAAAATCCAAAAATCAGTCAATCAATTTAAGAAATACTATTGCGGTACCAAACAGCTTGGAAAAAAAACGAAGAAGACCAAGAAATAAAAAGAAAAAGAAATTTAAAAAATCAATCAATCAATAAAAAAATAAAAAATAAACCAAAGCGGGTTAAAAAAAAAACCAAAAAAAAATTAGAACTAAATAAGTCAATCGATTAATTAAAGCAACAAAAATGTTCGGCGTGGCTGGGATTTTCTTCCCGGCCCGAGTTCGAATCTCAATCGGGGGAGAAGTTATTCGACCCCCAAGCCGTTCGAGAATAACCCCTTTAATAACATATTGAGACTTGAACTCACGACCGCCAGATGCGACCCTGGATCAGCCGCGCGCAGCCCATCCCGCAGGACCACCTGGAAATCCCTTGGGTTGTTGCTAACAAATTAAGATGTGTATAGTACGTGCTGATATGCTAGTTTCCGGTTCCGCTTAGTCAAAGAGTGGGACTGTATTCTGCTAGTTATAGACCTGAGGCTAGAAACTCCAGCGTTATATATTCGTTACCGTCGTCAGCCAGAATTGCGCATTTTTCAGCCCAAATTGAGGCGTATTCGGACAGGATTCCAAACAGTTAGCAAGCCAAAAGGTAACGGTTGGAAATTTGAAAACAGACATACACTTCAAAACTAATTGTAATTGCTGAGTATCGTTGGCGAATGCTGCTTGTCATTGCGCGCTTATTCGATTCAAAGATATCGCTATGTCTGCCAAGTTAAGCGGTAGCGCACAACTTAAGATTTGCTTACAGTTGGTGGACTCACTGCGAACGAGAACGGGTGTTTTCCTATGCGGTGTTTGCTACAATTTATCCATACACGATGTAGCTGAGCTGATCGGCCACTTCTCTCGAGGTCGCATAAAGCCTTCTACATCCTCAATCAACGACATTTCAAGAAAACCAGCCAATATGTATTCTGCGTAAGCCAGAGGTTGGCCCATGTTAATTGTTTATGTCGCTATTGGCCGCTGGAAAACCGAGTCATGGAATTGCTTGCCACTAACAAATCGTTTAGGCCCTGAACTGCCTCGGTCTTAAAACTCTGAAAGTTCGGGAAAAGCAAAGCTTAGACTGAAAGCAAACAAGTCTCGATAACGCAGAAAATAAATCTGTTAGATGGACGGCAATACGGGAAACGTTTACCAGAAACATCAACCACAACAGCGACAGCAAAATACAAACAAATTGGAAAAAATCCAAAAAATCCAAAAATCAGTCAATCAATTTAAGAAATACTATTGCGGTACCAAACAGCTTGGAAAAAAAACGAAGAAGACCAAGAAATAAAAAGAAAAAGAAATTTAAAAAATCAATCAATCAATAAAAAAATAAAAAATAAACCAAAGCGGGTTAAAAAAAAAACCAAAAAAAAATTAGAACTAAATAAGTCAATCGATTAATTAAAGCAACAAAAATGTTCGGCGTGGCTGGGATTTTCTTCCCGGCCCGAGTTCGAATCTCAATCGGGGGAGAAGTTATTCGACCCCCAAGCCGTTCGAGAATAACCCCTTTAATAACATATTGAGACTTGAACTCACGACCGCCAGATGCGACCCTGGATCAGCCGCGCGCAGCCCATCCCGCAGGACCACCTGGAAATCCCTTGGGTTGTTGCTAACAAATTAAGATGTGTATAGTACGTGCTGATATGCTAGTTTCCGGTTCCGCTTAGTCAAAGAGTGGGACTGTATTCTGCTAGTTATAGACCTGAGGCTAGAAACTCCAGCGTTATATATTCGTTACCGTCGTCAGCCAGAATTGCGCATTTTTCAGCCCAAATTGAGGCGTATTCGGACAGGATTCCAAACAGTTAGCAAGCCAAAAGGTAACGGTTGGAAATTTGAAAACAGACATACACTTCAAAACTAATTGTAATTGCTGAGTATCGTTGGCGAATGCTGCTTGTCATTGCGCGCTTATTCGATTCAAAGATATCGCTATGTCTGCCAAGTTAAGCGGTAGCGCACAACTTAAGATTTGCTTACAGTTGGTGGACTCACTGCGAACGAGAACGGGTGTTTTCCTATGCGGTGTTTGCTACAATTTATCCATACACGATGTAGCTGAGCTGATCGGCCACTTCTCTCGAGGTCGCATAAAGCCTTCTACATCCTCAATCAACGACATTTCAAGAAAACCAGCCAATATGTATTCTGCGTAAGCCAGAGGTTGGCCCATGTTAATTGTTTATGTCGCTATTGGCCGCTGGAAAACCGAGTCATGGAATTGCTTGCCACTAACAAATCGTTTAGGCCCTGAACTGCCTCGGTCTTAAAACTCTGAAAGTTCGGGAAAAGCAAAGCTTAGACTGAAAGCAAACAAGTCTCGATAACGCAGAAAATAAATCTGTTAGATGGACGGCAATACGGGAAACGTTTACCAGAAACATCAACCACAACAGCGACAGCAAAATACAAACAAATTGGAAAAAATCCAAAAAATCCAAAAATCAGTCAATCAATTTAAGAAATACTATTGCGGTACCAAACAGCTTGGAAAAAAAACGAAGAAGACCAAGAAATAAAAAGAAAAAGAAATTTAAAAAATCAATCAATCAATAAAAAAATAAAAAATAAACCAAAGCGGGTTAAAAAAAAAACCAAAAAAAAATTAGAACTAAATAAGTCAATCGATTAATTAAAGCAACAAAAATGTTCGGCGTGGCTGGGATTTTCTTCCCGGCCCGAGTTCGAATCTCAATCGGGGGAGAAGTTATTCGACCCCCAAGCCGTTCGAGAATAACCCCTTTAATAACATATTGAGACTTGAACTCACGACCGCCAGATGCGACCCTGGATCAGCCGCGCGCAGCCCATCCCGCAGGACCACCTGGAAATCCCTTGGGTTGTTGCTAACAAATTAAGATGTGTATAGTACGTGCTGATATGCTAGTTTCCGGTTCCGCTTAGTCAAAGAGTGGGACTGTATTCTGCTAGTTATAGACCTGAGGCTAGAAACTCCAGCGTTATATATTCGTTACCGTCGTCAGCCAGAATTGCGCATTTTTCAGCCCAAATTGAGGCGTATTCGGACAGGATTCCAAACAGTTAGCAAGCCAAAAGGTAACGGTTGGAAATTTGAAAACAGACATACACTTCAAAACTAATTGTAATTGCTGAGTATCGTTGGCGAATGCTGCTTGTCATTGCGCGCTTATTCGATTCAAAGATATCGCTATGTCTGCCAAGTTAAGCGGTAGCGCACAACTTAAGATTTGCTTACAGTTGGTGGACTCACTGCGAACGAGAACGGGTGTTTTCCTATGCGGTGTTTGCTACAATTTATCCATACACGATGTAGCTGAGCTGATCGGCCACTTCTCTCGAGGTCGCATAAAGCCTTCTACATCCTCAATCAACGACATTTCAAGAAAACCAGCCAATATGTATTCTGCGTAAGCCAGAGGTTGGCCCATGTTAATTGTTTATGTCGCTATTGGCCGCTGGAAAACCGAGTCATGGAATTGCTTGCCACTAACAAATCGTTTAGGCCCTGAACTGCCTCGGTCTTAAAACTCTGAAAGTTCGGGAAAAGCAAAGCTTAGACTGAAAGCAAACAAGTCTCGATAACGCAGAAAATAAATCTGTTAGATGGACGGCAATACGGGAAACGTTTACCAGAAACATCAACCACAACAGCGACAGCAAAATACAAACAAATTGGAAAAAATCCAAAAAATCCAAAAATCAGTCAATCAATTTAAGAAATACTATTGCGGTACCAAACAGCTTGGAAAAAAAACGAAGAAGACCAAGAAATAAAAAGAAAAAGAAATTTAAAAAATCAATCAATCAATAAAAAAATAAAAAATAAACCAAAGCGGGTTAAAAAAAAAACCAAAAAAAAATTAGAACTAAATAAGTCAATCGATTAATTAAAGCAACAAAAATGTTCGGCGTGGCTGGGATTTTCTTCCCGGCCCGAGTTCGAATCTCAATCGGGGGAGAAGTTATTCGACCCCCAAGCCGTTCGAGAATAACCCCTTTAATAACATATTGAGACTTGAACTCACGACCGCCAGATGCGACCCTGGATCAGCCGCGCGCAGCCCATCCCGCAGGACCACCTGGAAATCCCTTGGGTTGTTGCTAACAAATTAAGATGTGTATAGTACGTGCTGATATGCTAGTTTCCGGTTCCGCTTAGTCAAAGAGTGGGACTGTATTCTGCTAGTTATAGACCTGAGGCTAGAAACTCCAGCGTTATATATTCGTTACCGTCGTCAGCCAGAATTGCGCATTTTTCAGCCCAAATTGAGGCGTATTCGGACAGGATTCCAAACAGTTAGCAAGCCAAAAGGTAACGGTTGGAAATTTGAAAACAGACATACACTTCAAAACTAATTGTAATTGCTGAGTATCGTTGGCGAATGCTGCTTGTCATTGCGCGCTTATTCGATTCAAAGATATCGCTATGTCTGCCAAGTTAAGCGGTAGCGCACAACTTAAGATTTGCTTACAGTTGGTGGACTCACTGCGAACGAGAACGGGTGTTTTCCTATGCGGTGTTTGCTACAATTTATCCATACACGATGTAGCTGAGCTGATCGGCCACTTCTCTCGAGGTCGCATAAAGCCTTCTACATCCTCAATCAACGACATTTCAAGAAAACCAGCCAATATGTATTCTGCGTAAGCCAGAGGTTGGCCCATGTTAATTGTTTATGTCGCTATTGGCCGCTGGAAAACCGAGTCATGGAATTGCTTGCCACTAACAAATCGTTTAGGCCCTGAACTGCCTCGGTCTTAAAACTCTGAAAGTTCGGGAAAAGCAAAGCTTAGACTGAAAGCAAACAAGTCTCGATAACGCAGAAAATAAATCTGTTAGATGGACGGCAATACGGGAAACGTTTACCAGAAACATCAACCACAACAGCGACAGCAAAATACAAACAAATTGGAAAAAATCCAAAAAATCCAAAAATCAGTCAATCAATTTAAGAAATACTATTGCGGTACCAAACAGCTTGGAAAAAAAACGAAGAAGACCAAGAAATAAAAAGAAAAAGAAATTTAAAAAATCAATCAATCAATAAAAAAATAAAAAATAAACCAAAGCGGGTTAAAAAAAAAACCAAAAAAAAATTAGAACTAAATAAGTCAATCGATTAATTAAAGCAACAAAAATGTTCGGCGTGGCTGGGATTTTCTTCCCGGCCCGAGTTCGAATCTCAATCGGGGGAGAAGTTATTCGACCCCCAAGCCGTTCGAGAATAACCCCTTTAATAACATATTGAGACTTGAACTCACGACCGCCAGATGCGACCCTGGATCAGCCGCGCGCAGCCCATCCCGCAGGACCACCTGGAAATCCCTTGGGTTGTTGCTAACAAATTAAGATGTGTATAGTACGTGCTGATATGCTAGTTTCCGGTTCCGCTTAGTCAAAGAGTGGGACTGTATTCTGCTAGTTATAGACCTGAGGCTAGAAACTCCAGCGTTATATATTCGTTACCGTCGTCAGCCAGAATTGCGCATTTTTCAGCCCAAATTGAGGCGTATTCGGACAGGATTCCAAACAGTTAGCAAGCCAAAAGGTAACGGTTGGAAATTTGAAAACAGACATACACTTCAAAACTAATTGTAATTGCTGAGTATCGTTGGCGAATGCTGCTTGTCATTGCGCGCTTATTCGATTCAAAGATATCGCTATGTCTGCCAAGTTAAGCGGTAGCGCACAACTTAAGATTTGCTTACAGTTGGTGGACTCACTGCGAACGAGAACGGGTGTTTTCCTATGCGGTGTTTGCTACAATTTATCCATACACGATGTAGCTGAGCTGATCGGCCACTTCTCTCGAGGTCGCATAAAGCCTTCTACATCCTCAATCAACGACATTTCAAGAAAACCAGCCAATATGTATTCTGCGTAAGCCAGAGGTTGGCCCATGTTAATTGTTTATGTCGCTATTGGCCGCTGGAAAACCGAGTCATGGAATTGCTTGCCACTAACAAATCGTTTAGGCCCTGAACTGCCTCGGTCTTAAAACTCTGAAAGTTCGGGAAAAGCAAAGCTTAGACTGAAAGCAAACAAGTCTCGATAACGCAGAAAATAAATCTGTTAGATGGACGGCAATACGGGAAACGTTTACCAGAAACATCAACCACAACAGCGACAGCAAAATACAAACAAATTGGAAAAAATCCAAAAAATCCAAAAATCAGTCAATCAATTTAAGAAATACTATTGCGGTACCAAACAGCTTGGAAAAAAAACGAAGAAGACCAAGAAATAAAAAGAAAAAGAAATTTAAAAAATCAATCAATCAATAAAAAAATAAAAAATAAACCAAAGCGGGTTAAAAAAAAAACCAAAAAAAAATTAGAACTAAATAAGTCAATCGATTAATTAAAGCAACAAAAATGTTCGGCGTGGCTGGGATTTTCTTCCCGGCCCGAGTTCGAATCTCAATCGGGGGAGAAGTTATTCGACCCCCAAGCCGTTCGAGAATAACCCCTTTAATAACATATTGAGACTTGAACTCACGACCGCCAGATGCGACCCTGGATCAGCCGCGCGCAGCCCATCCCGCAGGACCACCTGGAAATCCCTTGGGTTGTTGCTAACAAATTAAGATGTGTATAGTACGTGCTGATATGCTAGTTTCCGGTTCCGCTTAGTCAAAGAGTGGGACAGTATTCTGCTGGTTATAGACCTGAGGCTAGAAACTCCAGCGTTATATATTCGTTACCGTCGTCAGCCAGAATTGCGCATTTTTCAGCCCAAATTGAGGCGTATTCGGACAGGATTCCAAACAGTTAGCAAGCCAAAAGGTAACGGTTGGAAATTTGAAAACAGACATACACTTCAAAACTAATTGTAATTGCTGAGTATCGTTGGCGAATGCTGCTTGTCATTGCGCGCTTATTCGATTCAAAGATATCGCTATGTCTGCCAAGTTAAGCGGTAGCGCACAACTTAAGATTTGCTTACAGTTGGTGGACTCACTGCGAACGAGAACGGGTGTTTTCCTATGCGGTGTTTGCTACAATTTATCCATACACGATGTAGCTGAGCTGATCGGCCACTTCTCTCGAGGTCGCATAAAGCCTTCTACATCCTCAATCAACGACATTTCAAGAAAACCAGCCAATATGTATTCTGCGTAAGCCAGAGGTTGGCCCATGTTAATTGTTTATGTCGCTATTGGCCGCTGGAAAACCGAGTCATGGAATTGCTTGCCACTAACAAATCGTTTAGGCCCTGAACTGCCTCGGTCTTAAAACTCTGAAAGTTCGGGAAAAGCAAAGCTTAGACTGAAAGCAAACAAGTCTCGATAACGCAGAAAATAAATCTGTTAGATGGACGGCAATACGGGAAACGTTTACCAGAAACATCAACCACAACAGCGACAGCAAAATACAAACAAATTGGAAAAAATCCAAAAAATCCAAAAATCAGTCAATCAATTTAAGAAATACTATTGCGGTACCAAACAGCTTGGAAAAAAAACGAAGAAGACCAAGAAATAAAAAGAAAAAGAAATTTAAAAAATCAATCAATCAATAAAAAAATAAAAAATAAACCAAAGCGGGTTAAAAAAAAAACCAAAAAAAAATTAGAACTAAATAAGTCAATCGATTAATTAAAGCAACAAAAATGTTCGGCGTGGCTGGGATTTTCTTCCCGGCCCGAGTTCGAATCTCAATCGGGGGAGAAGTTATTCGACCCCCAAGCCGTTCGAGAATAACCCCTTTAATAACATATTGAGACTTGAACTCACGACCGCCAGATGCGACCCTGGATCAGCCGCGCGCAGCCCATCCCGCAGGACCACCTGGAAATCCCTTGGGTTGTTGCTAACAAATTAAGATGTGTATAGTACGTGCTGATATGCTAGTTTCCGGTTCCGCTTAGTCAAAGAGTGGGACTGTATTCTGCTAGTTATAGACCTGAGGCTAGAAACTCCAGCGTTATATATTCGTTACCGTCGTCAGCCAGAATTGCGCATTTTTCAGCCCAAATTGAGGCGTATTCGGACAGGATTCCAAACAGTTAGCAAGCCAAAAGGTAACGGTTGGAAATTTGAAAACAGACATACACTTCAAAACTAATTGTAATTGCTGAGTATCGTTGGCGAATGCTGCTTGTCATTGCGCGCTTATTCGATTCAAAGATATCGCTATGTCTGCCAAGTTAAGCGGTAGCGCACAACTTAAGATTTGCTTACAGTTGGTGGACTCACTGCGAACGAGAACGGGTGTTTTCCTATGCGGTGTTTGCTACAATTTATCCATACACGATGTAGCTGAGCTGATCGGCCACTTCTCTCGAGGTCGCATAAAGCCTTCTACATCCTCAATCAACGACATTTCAAGAAAACCAGCCAATATGTATTCTGCGTAAGCCAGAGGTTGGCCCATGTTAATTGTTTATGTCGCTATTGGCCGCTGGAAAACCGAGTCATGGAATTGCTTGCCACTAACAAATCGTTTAGGCCCTGAACTGCCTCGGTCTTAAAACTCTGAAAGTTCGGGAAAAGCAAAGCTTAGACTGAAAGCAAACAAGTCTCGATAACGCAGAAAATAAATCTGTTAGATGGACGGCAATACGGGAAACGTTTACCAGAAACATCAACCACAACAGCGACAGCAAAATACAAACAAATTGGAAAAAATCCAAAAAATCCAAAAATCAGTCAATCAATTTAAGAAATACTATTGCGGTACCAAACAGCTTGGAAAAAAAACGAAGAAGACCAAGAAATAAAAAGAAAAAGAAATTTAAAAAATCAATCAATCAATAAAAAAATAAAAAATAAACCAAAGCGGGTTAAAAAAAAAACCAAAAAAAAATTAGAACTAAATAAGTCAATCGATTAATTAAAGCAACAAAAATGTTCGGCGTGGCTGGGATTTTCTTCCCGGCCCGAGTTCGAATCTCAATCGGGGGAGAAGTTATTCGACCCCCAAGCCGTTCGAGAATAACCCCTTTAATAACATATTGAGACTTGAACTCACGACCGCCAGATGCGACCCTGGATCAGCCGCGCGCAGCCCATCCCGCAGGACCACCTGGAAATCCCTTGGGTTGTTGCTAACAAATTAAGATGTGTATAGTACGTGCTGATATGCTAGTTTCCGGTTCCGCTTAGTCAAAGAGTGGGACTGTATTCTGCTAGTTATAGACCTGAGGCTAGAAACTCCAGCGTTATATATTCGTTACCGTCGTCAGCCAGAATTGCGCATTTTTCAGCCCAAATTGAGGCGTATTCGGACAGGATTCCAAACAGTTAGCAAGCCAAAAGGTAACGGTTGGAAATTTGAAAACAGACATACACTTCAAAACTAATTGTAATTGCTGAGTATCGTTGGCGAATGCTGCTTGTCATTGCGCGCTTATTCGATTCAAAGATATCGCTATGTCTGCCAAGTTAAGCGGTAGCGCACAACTTAAGATTTGCTTACAGTTGGTGGACTCACTGCGAACGAGAACGGGTGTTTTCCTATGCGGTGTTTGCTACAATTTATCCATACACGATGTAGCTGAGCTGATCGGCCACTTCTCTCGAGGTCGCATAAAGCCTTCTACATCCTCAATCAACGACATTTCAAGAAAACCAGCCAATATGTATTCTGCGTAAGCCAGAGGTTGGCCCATGTTAATTGTTTATGTCGCTATTGGCCGCTGGAAAACCGAGTCATGGAATTGCTTGCCACTAACAAATCGTTTAGGCCCTGAACTGCCTCGGTCTTAAAACTCTGAAAGTTCGGGAAAAGCAAAGCTTAGACTGAAAGCAAACAAGTCTCGATAACGCAGAAAATAAATCTGTTAGATGGACGGCAATACGGGAAACGTTTACCAGAAACATCAACCACAACAGCGACAGCAAAATACAAACAAATTGGAAAAAATCCAAAAAATCCAAAAATCAGTCAATCAATTTAAGAAATACTATTGCGGTACCAAACAGCTTGGAAAAAAAACGAAGAAGACCAAGAAATAAAAAGAAAAAGAAATTTAAAAAATCAATCAATCAATAAAAAAATAAAAAATAAACCAAAGCGGGTTAAAAAAAAAACCAAAAAAAAATTAGAACTAAATAAGTCAATCGATTAATTAAAGCAACAAAAATGTTCGGCGTGGCTGGGATTTTCTTCCCGGCCCGAGTTCGAATCTCAATCGGGGGAGAAGTTATTCGACCCCCAAGCCGTTCGAGAATAACCCCTTTAATAACATATTGAGACTTGAACTCACGACCGCCAGATGCGACCCTGGATCAGCCGCGCGCAGCCCATCCCGCAGGACCACCTGGAAATCCCTTGGGTTGTTGCTAACAAATTAAGATGTGTATAGTACGTGCTGATATGCTAGTTTCCGGTTCCGCTTAGTCAAAGAGTGGGACTGTATTCTGCTAGTTATAGACCTGAGGCTAGAAACTCCAGCGTTATATATTCGTTACCGTCGTCAGCCAGAATTGCGCATTTTTCAGCCCAAATTGAGGCGTATTCGGACAGGATTCCAAACAGTTAGCAAGCCAAAAGGTAACGGTTGGAAATTTGAAAACAGACATACACTTCAAAACTAATTGTAATTGCTGAGTATCGTTGGCGAATGCTGCTTGTCATTGCGCGCTTATTCGATTCAAAGATATCGCTATGTCTGCCAAGTTAAGCGGTAGCGCACAACTTAAGATTTGCTTACAGTTGGTGGACTCACTGCGAACGAGAACGGGTGTTTTCCTATGCGGTGTTTGCTACAATTTATCCATACACGATGTAGCT
Organism: Orbicella faveolata; assembly: GCF_042242905.1. Classification (NCBI taxonomy): domain Eukaryota; kingdom Metazoa; phylum Cnidaria; class Anthozoa; order Scleractinia; family Merulinidae; genus Orbicella; species Orbicella faveolata. The sequence continues at coordinate 16,903 of NW_028301588.1, forward strand.
GAGCTGATCGGCCACTTCTCTCGAGGTCGCATAAAGCCTTCTACATCCTCAATCAACGACATTTCAAGAAAACCAGCCAATATGTATTCTGCGTAAGCCAGAGGTTGGCCCATGTTAATTGTTTATGTCGCTATTGGCCGCTGGAAAACCGAGTCATGGAATTGCTTGCCACTAACAAATCGTTTAGGCCCTGAACTGCCTCGGTCTTAAAACTCTGAAAGTTCGGGAAAAGCAAAGCTTAGACTGAAAGCAAACAAGTCTCGATAACGCAGAAAATAAATCTGTTAGATGGACGGCAATACGGGAAACGTTTACCAGAAACATCAACCACAACAGCGACAGCAAAATACAAACAAATTGGAAAAAATCCAAAAAATCCAAAAATCAGTCAATCAATTTAAGAAATACTATTGCGGTACCAAACAGCTTGGAAAAAAAACGAAGAAGACCAAGAAATAAAAAGAAAAAGAAATTTAAAAAATCAATCAATCAATAAAAAAATAAAAAATAAACCAAAGCGGGTTAAAAAAAAAACCAAAAAAAAATTAGAACTAAATAAGTCAATCGATTAATTAAAGCAACAAAAATGTTCGGCGTGGCTGGGATTTTCTTCCCGGCCCGAGTTCGAATCTCAATCGGGGGAGAAGTTATTCGACCCCCAAGCCGTTCGAGAATAACCCCTTTAATAACATATTGAGACTTGAACTCACGACCGCCAGATGCGACCCTGGATCAGCCGCGCGCAGCCCATCCCGCAGGACCACCTGGAAATCCCTTGGGTTGTTGCTAACAAATTAAGATGTGTATAGTACGTGCTGATATGCTAGTTTCCGGTTCCGCTTAGTCAAAGAGTGGGACTGTATTCTGCTAGTTATAGACCTGAGGCTAGAAACTCCAGCGTTATATATTCGTTACCGTCGTCAGCCAGAATTGCGCATTTTTCAGCCCAAATTGAGGCGTATTCGGACAGGATTCCAAACAGTTAGCAAGCCAAAAGGTAACGGTTGGAAATTTGAAAACAGACATACACTTCAAAACTAATTGTAATTGCTGAGTATCGTTGGCGAATGCTGCTTGTCATTGCGCGCTTATTCGATTCAAAGATATCGCTATGTCTGCCAAGTTAAGCGGTAGCGCACAACTTAAGATTTGCTTACAGTTGGTGGACTCACTGCGAACGAGAACGGGTGTTTTCCTATGCGGTGTTTGCTACAATTTATCCATACACGATGTAGCTGAGCTGATCGGCCACTTCTCTCGAGGTCGCATAAAGCCTTCTACATCCTCAATCAACGACATTTCAAGAAAACCAGCCAATATGTATTCTGCGTAAGCCAGAGGTTGGCCCATGTTAATTGTTTATGTCGCTATTGGCCGCTGGAAAACCGAGTCATGGAATTGCTTGCCACTAACAAATCGTTTAGGCCCTGAACTGCCTCGGTCTTAAAACTCTGAAAGTTCGGGAAAAGCAAAGCTTAGACTGAAAGCAAACAAGTCTCGATAACGCAGAAAATAAATCTGTTAGATGGACGGCAATACGGGAAACGTTTACCAGAAACATCAACCACAACAGCGACAGCAAAATACAAACAAATTGGAAAAAATCCAAAAAATCCAAAAATCAGTCAATCAATTTAAGAAATACTATTGCGGTACCAAACAGCTTGGAAAAAAAACGAAGAAGACCAAGAAATAAAAAGAAAAAGAAATTTAAAAAATCAATCAATCAATAAAAAAATAAAAAATAAACCAAAGCGGGTTAAAAAAAAAACCAAAAAAAAATTAGAACTAAATAAGTCAATCGATTAATTAAAGCAACAAAAATGTTCGGCGTGGCTGGGATTTTCTTCCCGGCCCGAGTTCGAATCTCAATCGGGGGAGAAGTTATTCGACCCCCAAGCCGTTCGAGAATAACCCCTTTAATAACATATTGAGACTTGAACTCACGACCGCCAGATGCGACCCTGGATCAGCCGCGCGCAGCCCATCCCGCAGGACCACCTGGAAATCCCTTGGGTTGTTGCTAACAAATTAAGATGTGTATAGTACGTGCTGATATGCTAGTTTCCGGTTCCGCTTAGTCAAAGAGTGGGACTGTATTCTGCTAGTTATAGACCTGAGGCTAGAAACTCCAGCGTTATATATTCGTTACCGTCGTCAGCCAGAATTGCGCATTTTTCAGCCCAAATTGAGGCGTATTCGGACAGGATTCCAAACAGTTAGCAAGCCAAAAGGTAACGGTTGGAAATTTGAAAACAGACATACACTTCAAAACTAATTGTAATTGCTGAGTATCGTTGGCGAATGCTGCTTGTCATTGCGCGCTTATTCGATTCAAAGATATCGCTATGTCTGCCAAGTTAAGCGGTAGCGCACAACTTAAGATTTGCTTACAGTTGGTGGACTCACTGCGAACGAGAACGGGTGTTTTCCTATGCGGTGTTTGCTACAATTTATCCATACACGATGTAGCTGAGCTGATCGGCCACTTCTCTCGAGGTCGCATAAAGCCTTCTACATCCTCAATCAACGACATTTCAAGAAAACCAGCCAATATGTATTCTGCGTAAGCCAGAGGTTGGCCCATGTTAATTGTTTATGTCGCTATTGGCCGCTGGAAAACCGAGTCATGGAATTGCTTGCCACTAACAAATCGTTTAGGCCCTGAACTGCCTCGGTCTTAAAACTCTGAAAGTTCGGGAAAAGCAAAGCTTAGACTGAAAGCAAACAAGTCTCGATAACGCAGAAAATAAATCTGTTAGATGGACGGCAATACGGGAAACGTTTACCAGAAACATCAACCACAACAGCGACAGCAAAATACAAACAAATTGGAAAAAATCCAAAAAATCCAAAAATCAGTCAATCAATTTAAGAAATACTATTGCGGTACCAAACAGCTTGGAAAAAAAACGAAGAAGACCAAGAAATAAAAAGAAAAAGAAATTTAAAAAATCAATCAATCAATAAAAAAATAAAAAATAAACCAAAGCGGGTTAAAAAAAAAACCAAAAAAAAATTAGAACTAAATAAGTCAATCGATTAATTAAAGCAACAAAAATGTTCGGCGTGGCTGGGATTTTCTTCCCGGCCCGAGTTCGAATCTCAATCGGGGGAGAAGTTATTCGACCCCCAAGCCGTTCGAGAATAACCCCTTTAATAACATATTGAGACTTGAACTCACGACCGCCAGATGCGACCCTGGATCAGCCGCGCGCAGCCCATCCCGCAGGACCACCTGGAAATCCCTTGGGTTGTTGCTAACAAATTAAGATGTGTATAGTACGTGCTGATATGCTAGTTTCCGGTTCCGCTTAGTCAAAGAGTGGGACTGTATTCTGCTAGTTATAGACCTGAGGCTAGAAACTCCAGCGTTATATATTCGTTACCGTCGTCAGCCAGAATTGCGCATTTTTCAGCCCAAATTGAGGCGTATTCGGACAGGATTCCAAACAGTTAGCAAGCCAAAAGGTAACGGTTGGAAATTTGAAAACAGACATACACTTCAAAACTAATTGTAATTGCTGAGTATCGTTGGCGAATGCTGCTTGTCATTGCGCGCTTATTCGATTCAAAGATATCGCTATGTCTGCCAAGTTAAGCGGTAGCGCACAACTTAAGATTTGCTTACAGTTGGTGGACTCACTGCGAACGAGAACGGGTGTTTTCCTATGCGGTGTTTGCTACAATTTATCCATACACGATGTAGCTGAGCTGATCGGCCACTTCTCTCGAGGTCGCATAAAGCCTTCTACATCCTCAATCAACGACATTTCAAGAAAACCAGCCAATATGTATTCTGCGTAAGCCAGAGGTTGGCCCATGTTAATTGTTTATGTCGCTATTGGCCGCTGGAAAACCGAGTCATGGAATTGCTTGCCACTAACAAATCGTTTAGGCCCTGAACTGCCTCGGTCTTAAAACTCTGAAAGTTCGGGAAAAGCAAAGCTTAGACTGAAAGCAAACAAGTCTCGATAACGCAGAAAATAAATCTGTTAGATGGACGGCAATACGGGAAACGTTTACCAGAAACATCAACCACAACAGCGACAGCAAAATACAAACAAATTGGAAAAAATCCAAAAAATCCAAAAATCAGTCAATCAATTTAAGAAATACTATTGCGGTACCAAACAGCTTGGAAAAAAAACGAAGAAGACCAAGAAATAAAAAGAAAAAGAAATTTAAAAAATCAATCAATCAATAAAAAAATAAAAAATAAACCAAAGCGGGTTAAAAAAAAAACCAAAAAAAAATTAGAACTAAATAAGTCAATCGATTAATTAAAGCAACAAAAATGTTCGGCGTGGCTGGGATTTTCTTCCCGGCCCGAGTTCGAATCTCAATCGGGGGAGAAGTTATTCGACCCCCAAGCCGTTCGAGAATAACCCCTTTAATAACATATTGAGACTTGAACTCACGACCGCCAGATGCGACCCTGGATCAGCCGCGCGCAGCCCATCCCGCAGGACCACCTGGAAATCCCTTGGGTTGTTGCTAACAAATTAAGATGTGTATAGTACGTGCTGATATGCTAGTTTCCGGTTCCGCTTAGTCAAAGAGTGGGACTGTATTCTGCTAGTTATAGACCTGAGGCTAGAAACTCCAGCGTTATATATTCGTTACCGTCGTCAGCCAGAATTGCGCATTTTTCAGCCCAAATTGAGGCGTATTCGGACAGGATTCCAAACAGTTAGCAAGCCAAAAGGTAACGGTTGGAAATTTGAAAACAGACATACACTTCAAAACTAATTGTAATTGCTGAGTATCGTTGGCGAATGCTGCTTGTCATTGCGCGCTTATTCGATTCAAAGATATCGCTATGTCTGCCAAGTTAAGCGGTAGCGCACAACTTAAGATTTGCTTACAGTTGGTGGACTCACTGCGAACGAGAACGGGTGTTTTCCTATGCGGTGTTTGCTACAATTTATCCATACACGATGTAGCTGAGCTGATCGGCCACTTCTCTCGAGGTCGCATAAAGCCTTCTACATCCTCAATCAACGACATTTCAAGAAAACCAGCCAATATGTATTCTGCGTAAGCCAGAGGTTGGCCCATGTTAATTGTTTATGTCGCTATTGGCCGCTGGAAAACCGAGTCATGGAATTGCTTGCCACTAACAAATCGTTTAGGCCCTGAACTGCCTCGGTCTTAAAACTCTGAAAGTTCGGGAAAAGCAAAGCTTAGACTGAAAGCAAACAAGTCTCGATAACGCAGAAAATAAATCTGTTAGATGGACGGCAATACGGGAAACGTTTACCAGAAACATCAACCACAACAGCGACAGCAAAATACAAACAAATTGGAAAAAATCCAAAAAATCCAAAAATCAGTCAATCAATTTAAGAAATACTATTGCGGTACCAAACAGCTTGGAAAAAAAACGAAGAAGACCAAGAAATAAAAAGAAAAAGAAATTTAAAAAATCAATCAATCAATAAAAAAATAAAAAATAAACCAAAGCGGGTTAAAAAAAAAACCAAAAAAAAATTAGAACTAAATAAGTCAATCGATTAATTAAAGCAACAAAAATGTTCGGCGTGGCTGGGATTTTCTTCCCGGCCCGAGTTCGAATCTCAATCGGGGGAGAAGTTATTCGACCCCCAAGCCGTTCGAGAATAACCCCTTTAATAACATATTGAGACTTGAACTCACGACCGCCAGATGCGACCCTGGATCAGCCGCGCGCAGCCCATCCCGCAGGACCACCTGGAAATCCCTTGGGTTGTTGCTAACAAATTAAGATGTGTATAGTACGTGCTGATATGCTAGTTTCCGGTTCCGCTTAGTCAAAGAGTGGGACTGTATTCTGCTAGTTATAGACCTGAGGCTAGAAACTCCAGCGTTATATATTCGTTACCGTCGTCAGCCAGAATTGCGCATTTTTCAGCCCAAATTGAGGCGTATTCGGACAGGATTCCAAACAGTTAGCAAGCCAAAAGGTAACGGTTGGAAATTTGAAAACAGACATACACTTCAAAACTAATTGTAATTGCTGAGTATCGTTGGCGAATGCTGCTTGTCATTGCGCGCTTATTCGATTCAAAGATATCGCTATGTCTGCCAAGTTAAGCGGTAGCGCACAACTTAAGATTTGCTTACAGTTGGTGGACTCACTGCGAACGAGAACGGGTGTTTTCCTATGCGGTGTTTGCTACAATTTATCCATACACGATGTAGCTGAGCTGATCGGCCACTTCTCTCGAGGTCGCATAAAGCCTTCTACATCCTCAATCAACGACATTTCAAGAAAACCAGCCAATATGTATTCTGCGTAAGCCAGAGGTTGGCCCATGTTAATTGTTTATGTCGCTATTGGCCGCTGGAAAACCGAGTCATGGAATTGCTTGCCACTAACAAATCGTTTAGGCCCTGAACTGCCTCGGTCTTAAAACTCTGAAAGTTCGGGAAAAGCAAAGCTTAGACTGAAAGCAAACAAGTCTCGATAACGCAGAAAATAAATCTGTTAGATGGACGGCAATACGGGAAACGTTTACCAGAAACATCAACCACAACAGCGACAGCAAAATACAAACAAATTGGAAAAAATCCAAAAAATCCAAAAATCAGTCAATCAATTTAAGAAATACTATTGCGGTACCAAACAGCTTGGAAAAAAAACGAAGAAGACCAAGAAATAAAAAGAAAAAGAAATTTAAAAAATCAATCAATCAATAAAAAAATAAAAAATAAACCAAAGCGGGTTAAAAAAAAAACCAAAAAAAAATTAGAACTAAATAAGTCAATCGATTAATTAAAGCAACAAAAATGTTCGGCGTGGCTGGGATTTTCTTCCCGGCCCGAGTTCGAATCTCAATCGGGGGAGAAGTTATTCGACCCCCAAGCCGTTCGAGAATAACCCCTTTAATAACATATTGAGACTTGAACTCACGACCGCCAGATGCGACCCTGGATCAGCCGCGCGCAGCCCATCCCGCAGGACCACCTGGAAATCCCTTGGGTTGTTGCTAACAAATTAAGATGTGTATAGTACGTGCTGATATGCTAGTTTCCGGTTCCGCTTAGTCAAAGAGTGGGACTGTATTCTGCTAGTTATAGACCTGAGGCTAGAAACTCCAGCGTTATATATTCGTTACCGTCGTCAGCCAGAATTGCGCATTTTTCAGCCCAAATTGAGGCGTATTCGGACAGGATTCCAAACAGTTAGCAAGCCAAAAGGTAACGGTTGGAAATTTGAAAACAGACATACACTTCAAAACTAATTGTAATTGCTGAGTATCGTTGGCGAATGCTGCTTGTCATTGCGCGCTTATTCGATTCAAAGATATCGCTATGTCTGCCAAGTTAAGCGGTAGCGCACAACTTAAGATTTGCTTACAGTTGGTGGACTCACTGCGAACGAGAACGGGTGTTTTCCTATGCGGTGTTTGCTACAATTTATCCATACACGATGTAGCTGAGCTGATCGGCCACTTCTCTCGAGGTCGCATAAAGCCTTCTACATCCTCAATCAACGACATTTCAAGAAAACCAGCCAATATGTATTCTGCGTAAGCCAGAGGTTGGCCCATGTTAATTGTTTATGTCGCTATTGGCCGCTGGAAAACCGAGTCATGGAATTGCTTGCCACTAACAAATCGTTTAGGCCCTGAACTGCCTCGGTCTTAAAACTCTGAAAGTTCGGGAAAAGCAAAGCTTAGACTGAAAGCAAACAAGTCTCGATAACGCAGAAAATAAATCTGTTAGATGGACGGCAATACGGGAAACGTTTACCAGAAACATCAACCACAACAGCGACAGCAAAATACAAACAAATTGGAAAAAATCCAAAAAATCCAAAAATCAGTCAATCAATTTAAGAAATACTATTGCGGTACCAAACAGCTTGGAAAAAAAACGAAGAAGACCAAGAAATAAAAAGAAAAAGAAATTTAAAAAATCAATCAATCAATAAAAAAATAAAAAATAAACCAAAGCGGGTTAAAAAAAAAACCAAAAAAAAATTAGAACTAAATAAGTCAATCGATTAATTAAAGCAACAAAAATGTTCGGCGTGGCTGGGATTTTCTTCCCGGCCCGAGTTCGAATCTCAATCGGGGGAGAAGTTATTCGACCCCCAAGCCGTTCGAGAATAACCCCTTTAATAACATATTGAGACTTGAACTCACGACCGCCAGATGCGACCCTGGATCAGCCGCGCGCAGCCCATCCCGCAGGACCACCTGGAAATCCCTTGGGTTGTTGCTAACAAATTAAGATGTGTATAGTACGTGCTGATATGCTAGTTTCCGGTTCCGCTTAGTCAAAGAGTGGGACTGTATTCTGCTAGTTATAGACCTGAGGCTAGAAACTCCAGCGTTATATATTCGTTACCGTCGTCAGCCAGAATTGCGCATTTTTCAGCCCAAATTGAGGCGTATTCGGACAGGATTCCAAACAGTTAGCAAGCCAAAAGGTAACGGTTGGAAATTTGAAAACAGACATACACTTCAAAACTAATTGTAATTGCTGAGTATCGTTGGCGAATGCTGCTTGTCATTGCGCGCTTATTCGATTCAAAGATATCGCTATGTCTGCCAAGTTAAGCGGTAGCGCACAACTTAAGATTTGCTTACAGTTGGTGGACTCACTGCGAACGAGAACGGGTGTTTTCCTATGCGGTGTTTGCTACAATTTATCCATACACGATGTAGCTGAGCTGATCGGCCACTTCTCTCGAGGTCGCATAAAGCCTTCTACATCCTCAATCAACGACATTTCAAGAAAACCAGCCAATATGTATTCTGCGTAAGCCAGAGGTTGGCCCATGTTAATTGTTTATGTCGCTATTGGCCGCTGGAAAACCGAGTCATGGAATTGCTTGCCACTAACAAATCGTTTAGGCCCTGAACTGCCTCGGTCTTAAAACTCTGAAAGTTCGGGAAAAGCAAAGCTTAGACTGAAAGCAAACAAGTCTCGATAACGCAGAAAATAAATCTGTTAGATGGACGGCAATACGGGAAACGTTTACCAGAAACATCAACCACAACAGCGACAGCAAAATACAAACAAATTGGAAAAAATCCAAAAAATCCAAAAATCAGTCAATCAATTTAAGAAATACTATTGCGGTACCAAACAGCTTGGAAAAAAAACGAAGAAGACCAAGAAATAAAAAGAAAAAGAAATTTAAAAAATCAATCAATCAATAAAAAAATAAAAAATAAACCAAAGCGGGTTAAAAAAAAAACCAAAAAAAAATTAGAACTAAATAAGTCAATCGATTAATTAAAGCAACAAAAATGTTCGGCGTGGCTGGGATTTTCTTCCCGGCCCGAGTTCGAATCTCAATCGGGGGAGAAGTTATTCGACCCCCAAGCCGTTCGAGAATAACCCCTTTAATAACATATTGAGACTTGAACTCACGACCGCCAGATGCGACCCTGGATCAGCCGCGCGCAGCCCATCCCGCAGGACCACCTGGAAATCCCTTGGGTTGTTGCTAACAAATTAAGATGTGTATAGTACGTGCTGATATGCTAGTTTCCGGTTCCGCTTAGTCAAAGAGTGGGACTGTATTCTGCTAGTTATAGACCTGAGGCTAGAAACTCCAGCGTTATATATTCGTTACCGTCGTCAGCCAGAATTGCGCATTTTTCAGCCCAAATTGAGGCGTATTCGGACAGGATTCCAAACAGTTAGCAAGCCAAAAGGTAACGGTTGGAAATTTGAAAACAGACATACACTTCAAAACTAATTGTAATTGCTGAGTATCGTTGGCGAATGCTGCTTGTCATTGCGCGCTTATTCGATTCAAAGATATCGCTATGTCTGCCAAGTTAAGCGGTAGCGCACAACTTAAGATTTGCTTACAGTTGGTGGACTCACTGCGAACGAGAACGGGTGTTTTCCTATGCGGTGTTTGCTACAATTTATCCATACACGATGTAGCTGAGCTGATCGGCCACTTCTCTCGAGGTCGCATAAAGCCTTCTACATCCTCAATCAACGACATTTCAAGAAAACCAGCCAATATGTATTCTGCGTAAGCCAGAGGTTGGCCCATGTTAATTGTTTATGTCGCTATTGGCCGCTGGAAAACCGAGTCATGGAATTGCTTGCCACTAACAAATCGTTTAGGCCCTGAACTGCCTCGGTCTTAAAACTCTGAAAGTTCGGGAAAAGCAAAGCTTAGACTGAAAGCAAACAAGTCTCGATAACGCAGAAAATAAATCTGTTAGATGGACGGCAATACGGGAAACGTTTACCAGAAACATCAACCACAACAGCGACAGCAAAATACAAACAAATTGGAAAAAATCCAAAAAATCCAAAAATCAGTCAATCAATTTAAGAAATACTATTGCGGTACCAAACAGCTTGGAAAAAAAACGAAGAAGACCAAGAAATAAAAAGAAAAAGAAATTTAAAAAATCAATCAATCAATAAAAAAATAAAAAATAAACCAAAGCGGGTTAAAAAAAAAACCAAAAAAAAATTAGAACTAAATAAGTCAATCGATTAATTAAAGCAACAAAAATGTTCGGCGTGGCTGGGATTTTCTTCCCGGCCCGAGTTCGAATCTCAATCGGGGGAGAAGTTATTCGACCCCCAAGCCGTTCGAGAATAACCCCTTTAATAACATATTGAGACTTGAACTCACGACCGCCAGATGCGACCCTGGATCAGCCGCGCGCAGCCCATCCCGCAGGACCACCTGGAAATCCCTTGGGTTGTTGCTAACAAATTAAGATGTGTATAGTACGTGCTGATATGCTAGTTTCCGGTTCCGCTTAGTCAAAGAGTGGGACTGTATTCTGCTAGTTATAGACCTGAGGCTAGAAACTCCAGCGTTATATATTCGTTACCGTCGTCAGCCAGAATTGCGCATTTTTCAGCCCAAATTGAGGCGTATTCGGACAGGATTCCAAACAGTTAGCAAGCCAAAAGGTAACGGTTGGAAATTTGAAAACAGACATACACTTCAAAACTAATTGTAATTGCTGAGTATCGTTGGCGAATGCTGCTTGTCATTGCGCGCTTATTCGATTCAAAGATATCGCTATGTCTGCCAAGTTAAGCGGTAGCGCACAACTTAAGATTTGCTTACAGTTGGTGGACTCACTGCGAACGAGAACGGGTGTTTTCCTATGCGGTGTTTGCTACAATTTATCCATACACGATGTAGCTGAGCTGATCGGCCACTTCTCTCGAGGTCGCATAAAGCCTTCTACATCCTCAATCAACGACATTTCAAGAAAACCAGCCAATATGTATTCTGCGTAAGCCAGAGGTTGGCCCATGTTAATTGTTTATGTCGCTATTGGCCGCTGGAAAACCGAGTCATGGAATTGCTTGCCACTAACAAATCGTTTAGGCCCTGAACTGCCTCGGTCTTAAAACTCTGAAAGTTCGGGAAAAGCAAAGCTTAGACTGAAAGCAAACAAGTCTCGATAACGCAGAAAATAAATCTGTTAGATGGACGGCAATACGGGAAACGTTTACCAGAAACATCAACCACAACAGCGACAGCAAAATACAAACAAATTGGAAAAAATCCAAAAAATCCAAAAATCAGTCAATCAATTTAAGAAATACTATTGCGGTACCAAACAGCTTGGAAAAAAAACGAAGAAGACCAAGAAATAAAAAGAAAAAGAAATTTAAAAAATCAATCAATCAATAAAAAAATAAAAAATAAACCAAAGCGGGTTAAAAAAAAAACCAAAAAAAAATTAGAACTAAATAAGTCAATCGATTAATTAAAGCAACAAAAATGTTCGGCGTGGCTGGGATTTTCTTCCCGGCCCGAGTTCGAATCTCAATCGGGGGAGAAGTTATTCGACCCCCAAGCCGTTCGAGAATAACCCCTTTAATAACATATTGAGACTTGAACTCACGACCGCCAGATGCGACCCTGGATCAGCCGCGCGCAGCCCATCCCGCAGGACCACCTGGAAATCCCTTGGGTTGTTGCTAACAAATTAAGATGTGTATAGTACGTGCTGATATGCTAGTTTCCGGTTCCGCTTAGTCAAAGAGTGGGACTGTATTCTGCTAGTTATAGACCTGAGGCTAGAAACTCCAGCGTTATATATTCGTTACCGTCGTCAGCCAGAATTGCGCATTTTTCAGCCCAAATTGAGGCGTATTCGGACAGGATTCCAAACAGTTAGCAAGCCAAAAGGTAACGGTTGGAAATTTGAAAACAGACATACACTTCAAAACTAATTGTAATTGCTGAGTATCGTTGGCGAATGCTGCTTGTCATTGCGCGCTTATTCGATTCAAAGATATCGCTATGTCTGCCAAGTTAAGCGGTAGCGCACAACTTAAGATTTGCTTACAGTTGGTGGACTCACTGCGAACGAGAACGGGTGTTTTCCTATGCGGTGTTTGCTACAATTTATCCATACACGATGTAGCTGAGCTGATCGGCCACTTCTCTCGAGGTCGCATAAAGCCTTCTACATCCTCAATCAACGACATTTCAAGAAAACCAGCCAATATGTATTCTGCGTAAGCCAGAGGTTGGCCCATGTTAATTGTTTATGTCGCTATTGGCCGCTGGAAAACCGAGTCATGGAATTGCTTGCCACTAACAAATCGTTTAGGCCCTGAACTGCCTCGGTCTTAAAACTCTGAAAGTTCGGGAAAAGCAAAGCTTAGACTGAAAGCAAACAAGTCTCGATAACGCAGAAAATAAATCTGTTAGATGGACGGCAATACGGGAAACGTTTACCAGAAACATCAACCACAACAGCGACAGCAAAATACAAACAAATTGGAAAAAATCCAAAAAATCCAAAAATCAGTCAATCAATTTAAGAAATACTATTGCGGTACCAAACAGCTTGGAAAAAAAACGAAGAAGACCAAGAAATAAAAAGAAAAAGAAATTTAAAAAATCAATCAATCAATAAAAAAATAAAAAATAAACCAAAGCGGGTTAAAAAAAAAACCAAAAAAAATTAGAACTAAATAAGTCAATCGATTAATTAAAGCAACAAAAATGTTCGGCGTGGCTGGGATTTTCTTCCCGGCCCGAGTTCGAATCTCAATCGGGGGAGAAGTTATTCGACCCCCAAGCCGTTCGAGAATAACCCCTTTAATAACATATTGAGACTTGAACTCACGACCGCCAGATGCGACCCTGGATCAGCCGCGCGCAGCCCATCCCGCAGGACCACCTGGAAATCCCTTGGGTTGTTGCTAACAAATTAAGATGTGTATAGTACGTGCTGATATGCTAGTTTCCGGTTCCGCTTAGTCAAAGAGTGGGACTGTATTCTGCTAGTTATAGACCTGAGGCTAGAAACTCCAGCGTTATATATTCGTTACCGTCGTCAGCCAGAATTGCGCATTTTTCAGCCCAAATTGAGGCGTATTCGGACAGGATTCCAACAGTTAGCAAGCCAAAAGGTAACGGTTGGAAATTTGAAAACAGACATACACTTCAAAACTAATTGTAATTGCTGAGTATCGTTGGCGAATGCTGCTTGTCATTGCGCGCTATTCGATTCAAAGATATCGCTATGTCTGCCAAGTTAAGCGGTAGCGCACAACTTAAGATTTGCTTACAGTTGGTGGACTCACTGCGAACGAGAACGGGTGTTTTCCTATGCGGTGTTTGCTACAATTTATCCATACACGATGTAGCTGAGCTGATCGGCCACTTCTCTCGAGGTCGCATAAAGCCTTCTACATCCTCAATCAACGACATTTCAAGAAAACCAGCCAATATGTATTCTGCGTAAGCCAGAGGTTGGCCCATGTTAATTGTTTATGTCGCTATTGGCCGCTGGAAAACCGAGTCATGGAATTGCTTGCCACTAACAAATCGTTTAGGCCCTGAACTGCCTCGGTCTTAAAACTCTGAAAGTTCGGGAAAAGCAAAGCTTAGACTGAAAGCAAACAAGTCTCGATAACGCAGAAAATAAATCTGTTAGATGGACGGCAATACGGGAAACGTTTACCAGAAACATCAACCACAACAGCGACAGCAAAATACAAACAAATTGGAAAAAATCCAAAAAATCCAAA